>NC_053122.1:14951963-15251963 GCF_010015445.1 Perca fluviatilis
GCTTTCTGCTCAAGACTCGGCTTAAAGCCATTCATGTCATATAGCAACCGAGCGTCTCTAGCCAATTTCAGCTGCACAAGCTACAAAATAACTAATCAGGCGGTATTTAACTCCTAATAAGACTGTAGCGACATGCCTATAGGTAGCAGTATACAGCGCTATGTGTACGACGTCTTCATTTGGTTACAACAAAGACAAAAGTGCTTAAAATTGTAGATAACCACAATGTTTACTACGTGTGATGCACGACGTAGCCATCTTTGAAAGTGAGCTCGGGGTCCTCTGAGTTCAGACGACTTGACGAGTCGTAAATACGACCTCGGTGGTGTTCTTTTTGCAACTTCCGGGTCGTAACTCCAGAAAACAACTCGTGAAACGACTTCGGTGGACCAAAAGAACGCACCATAAACCCATAGCAGCATAACTAAGAGCTGGTCCAAGTTAAACCTGAGCCAGCTCTAACTATACGCTTTATCACAGAGGAGTCTTAAGCCTTACGCTTATTCCTTACTCTTAGTTACTGGATAGAGTGTGAAAACTGGGAGCTGGTTCCACAGGAGAGAGCCTGTGAAGGCTCCCATATCAACTGAGCAACCTCCATCTGCTAATGAAAACCATGTTATTTGGCTTACAGCTCCAGAAAAAGCTAGTGGATCCTGAGTTGAGGTTGTTTTGTCAAACACAAGAGACTGGGGGACAATAAAAACTGATGGGCATGCTTGGAGGTCTGCCACTCTGCAATAACGTTTGAGAGGGAGCTGACAATGTTTATTTTAGTTTTAATAATGTAATTGCATGATTCATGATTTATATTTTTAAAATTGTATTTATTAATTACTTAGTCTGATTCAAATCAAGATTAGTTTTTTGCAACAGAGTACAGCAGGACAAATAGAACAGAGACAAGACACACAACAAATTACAGTTACACACAAGCAAATATAAACTGCATCAAACACATCTCAAATGTTCAAAATTAAAAGTTTATATTCATTCATTCTGGGGAGGAGACTTTCAAGTTTCAATGTTCTTTGAAGTTGATTCCATTTATATGGTGCAAAGTACTGGAAGACTTTCCAAGTTCAGTATTTACTCATGGGGTATGAATAGTCTGATGAACAGTAGTTTTAAATTTGAGAAGAGATGTGATATACTGAGGCTGCCTTAGTAAGATACATTTATAAACAGCATGGTATATTTACGTATGTATTATTGGAGATACTTTTTAATTAGTCCTATTTGCAGTTCATTTCTGTTGAATTTGTTTCAACAAATTGGTCACTGTGTTTCTTAAACCTGCATTAACTTATTTGTTTGGCCACTTAGGGGCAAAAGAACAAGCTGTAAACATGAAACGGACCTATCACCACCTTATAAGTTAAAATGGCAAACTTGATAGCAGTTACCTATTAACACATCCAACAGGTTGTTTTTCTTTTAGCTCTGTTTCTGGTCTCCACCAACAGGGTGAATGTATGGTTTTTTAGTTGGTAAATGCTGACCCATGTTCAACATTTAGTCGCTAACAGCTAAAACTGCAGTTGTTTGGTGCTACGTACAGTGGGTTTTTACCAAGGGGGTAAGCTTCGCTTCAGAACTCGAACCTCCTATGGTGCCATTTTGACGCTACCAAGAGATCACCTCCAGTTAGCATTCCACTGACTAGCATACATTTTGGCGCCACTTTGACAGCAAATAACTTTACATCTGAAGTGTTTAAAGACTCTATTTGTCCATTGTTTAGTTCTAAAGAAACACGACAATGTATAAAAGGCTCCATTACCTTGTACCTCATGTTATGGCTCCGTAGCAGACGTTTTTGTAAAAATAGGCTAACGATTGTGTCATAACCAAGTGACTTACTGTCGCACAGTAGAGGAATTACCGTATAGTACAGGAGAAGCTCGCAGGCAGTTTCGACGTACGTTAGCTGTTTAGGTTTAATTACTAATGTTAACTAGCATGTTAGTGATCAGTAATTAGCCTGTGTCTATGTTATCTCCTTACATATACCTACGCTCTCTGTCCCTATAAGATTGGGAATGATTGAGATTTCTCTTGGCCCAGCTACAAGAAGACTTACAACTTTCAGACACGTTGCTCACGTCACATTTACGTTGTCCCTACGTTGCAGTAAAGCAAGAGATCACCGGGAAAGTGCTTCTAATAGCCTTCACTGGTCTCCGTCCAGAGCAACGGGGTCTATTGGTCCATTATATATATATGTCAATGGTTTTTACACTGAAAACAGTGTCTGAAAAAAATGGCGATGAGAGTGGTGAACCAAACAGTGTTTGCCATGATAAAACCAAAACAGTGGGTTAATACTAGAGCTGAGCAGAACAGCAGAATTGGGTGATATATCTATGTGGGTTTGTTACTTCAAACGACCGCTTTCACATACGCTTAGTCATGTTATGCATTGTATACACTCACCTAAAGGATTATTAGGAACACCCTACTAATACCGTGTTTGACCCCCTTTTGCCTTCAGAACTGCCTTAATTCTTCGTGGCATTGATTCAACAGGGTGCTTAAAGCATTCTTTAGAAATGTTGGTGTTAAGGCAGTGTATATGGCCCAACGCACAGAGACACCTCACAGGACACAGATAAATAGTTCAAGTGTTTATTAGATGATGATACTCAGTGGAGATGAACAACCGAGGCTGTGCTAGCAGTTTTCCGGGAGTGAACCGAAAACAGGCAGTGGTGGATCTGAAGAAGGTCCACAGTTGAAACCAGGCGAAGCAGGTGGATATGTCGGAGTTGGCGAGAGGCAGGCAGCACGGCGGAGCACGACAGGTGGGGAGCGGGTTATAGCAGGATCTGCACAGAGGAATAGTAGTTAGACAAAGCAAACGTAAAGTCGAGAGAGTTGCTAGAGCAGGGATACTGGGCCAAGTTACCACGTCGGGGTATGCAACGATCTGGCGCTGAGGAGGTGAACAGCCCGGGTTTAAATACTGCAGGTGTGAATCATTGAATGAGCCTCAGCTGTGCCAGCGACAGAACAGGGATGAATGGCCACGCCTCCTGACCCAGTTCCTCCAGACACGCCCCCTGCCACTTCTATGGCGTTATATGGGGGTAAGCTTTGCTTCAGAACTCGAGCCATCATGGCGCCATTTTGTTGCTAACTGGCCATCACCTCCTGTTAGCATTCCACTGACCGCCATTTTTTTTTTACGTCACTTGACTGAGAATAACTTTACATCCGAAGTGTTTAAAGACTCGATTTGTCCATTGTTTAGTTCTAAAGAAACACAACGTATAAAAGGCTCCATTACCTTGTATCTCACGTTATGGCTCCGTAGCAGACGTTTTTGTAAAAATAGGCTAACGATTGTGTCATAACCAAGTGACTTACTGTCGCACAGTAGAGGAATTACCGTATAGTACAGGAGAAGCTCGCAGGCACTTTCGACTTACATTAGCTGTTTAGGTTTAATTACTAATGTTAACTAGCATGTTAGTTAGCAATAATTAGCCTGTGCCTATGTTATCTCCTTACATATACCTACACTCTCCGTCTCTGTAAGATTGGGAATGATTGAGATTTCTCTTGGCACAGCTACCAGAACACTTACAACTTTCAGACACGTTGCTCACGTCACATTTACGCGGTCTCTCTCAGTTGGAGGCTGCGCAGTAAAGCTGGCCATCACCGGAAAAGTGCTTCTAATAGCCTTCACTGGTCTCCGTCCAGAGCAACGGGATCTATTGGTCCATTATATATATGTCAATGTATGTGTCACATTCCTGAGCGAGTAATTGTATGTTTTGAGCGCAGAGAACTATATTTTGCAAGCACATTACATTACATTTTGAACAGAAATTAACACTCGCAAAAAATAATTTAGTTTGAGTAAACAAAAACCTATTTCGGGCACAATAAATGTATTTGCATGTCTTTCTCTGCTCGCAGGTAAAGCTGCTGCGCTCGGTCCTGTCTCCCTCGCTTTCAACCTCCTTTCTCTGCGCTCCAACTCTAGACACGTCCGCTCAGATTTTCACAGTGTTACAAGTGTGCCACAAAACCAACCAATCGCAGAATCAAAAGGTCAATTCTGATTGGCTGTTCACCTCCAATTAGATCGCAAGTAGCAGGAAAGACATATCTACAGGGAAACAGTCTTTGACACAACACCTGCAGTGATTCCCCCAGCAAGGGTATCTCTGCTGTAGCTAGTGGGTACTTGGAAAGATTGTGGAGCAGCTTAACTAATCAAAATAATTTAATTATGATTGATTTAAAACAATATATCAGCTGAAACAGCTCAACACATATGTTTAAACATATAGCGAAGTAATCAATGGTAGAAATAAAAGCTAAAAGTGGCCTACTGACTTAGCTAACAGTTTAAATGATTAGTTAAAAGTAATGTATGACTTTTGAAACATTAACCACACTTCAAGTAAAAGGCCAAGCTAGTAGAATTTCTGACCAAACCAACCTAAATGTCTATAGTTCAATTGCATGAAAATGTAAGAATATTCACTTTAATAGGATAGTGTGAACACATTGGGAATTGACGGGGTGGGTATGTGAGTTATATGACAGGGATGTGGGGGAACCTCAGACCAGAAGGGTTGGAAAGCACTGATCCACAGTATTTTATATTATTGACCGACCGGTATATTACAGACATGCCTTAATAGTTGTGTTAATCACAACACCGTTTTTGAATTACATATCTCCGTGTGTGACTAACATCATCTTTCACAAGAAATCTAACATTAGCTAGCCCAGCATGGATACAGTCTATGCATCCAACATATTCATCTGAACAAACCTAAAATGTCACAATACAGCCACTTAAAAGAAGTTTGTAATACTGGTTACATCGATGTGGTGTTTTATTAACCTTAATTCTTTAAGGTTGGTTCAATTGACTTGCAAAGTAGCTATCCGTTGCTAACGTTAGCTAGCTAGCTTATTTATGTCAAAAAGCAGTAGCTAACGAACGTTACTGCCAAGATATGATTTCATTTTAAGACAGATGACAACACTTGACGAGTCTTATAACACCTCTCTGGTCTCTCGTGAAATCATATCTTGGCAGTAGTTAGCTAACGTTTCTGCTTTTTGAGATAAATTAGCATTAGCAACGGATAGCTCATTCGCAAGCTAATATAGCAACATAATTCAGGTTAATAAAATACGGTAATGTAACCAAAGTATTAAAAACTACTTACATGTGGCTATAGTGTGACAGGCCTACTGCTGTTCAGTCTCGCATTGCGAGACCTAACTTAGCTAGTTACAGTGCTGCGAGGCCTGTTCAGATGACATGTCGGCTGCTGTGTGTGAGCTAGCTAGATTGCTTGTGAAGGATGAGTCAAACATAAGGAGATATGAGTCAAACAAAACAACGGCATTATAGTACACACAAATATTAAGACATTTCTGTGATATAGCTATGTCAATAATACAAAATACTGACCGAAATGTGTTTTAATCCAGTAACATTAGTCGAACAGCTCCACTGTAGACGGTATTTGCCGTACCAACAAGTGTTGAGTGAAAAAGACGGTTCCTCCTAGATTTTTGTTTCCTGATATTGCGATCTAATTGGAGGTGAACAGCCAATCAGAATTGACCTTTTGATTCTGCGATTGGTTGGTTTTGTGGAACACTTGTAACGCTGTGAAAATCTGAGCGAGCGTGTCTAGAGTTGAGCGCGCAGAGAGAAGAGGTTGAGAGCAAGGGAGACAGGACCGGAGCGCAGCAGCTTTTACCTGCGAGCAGAGAAAGACATGCAAATACATTTATTGTGCCCGAAATAGGTTTTTGTTTACTCAAACTAAATTATTTTTTGCGAGTGTTAATTTCTGTTCAAAATGTAATGTAATGTGCTTGCAAAATATAGTTCTCTGCGCTCAAAACATACAATTACTCGCTCAGGAATGTGACACATATATAACGCCATACATAATCCTGCTGGATGTAGCCATCAGAGGATGGGTACATGGTGGTCATAAAAGGATGGACATGGTCAGAAACAATGCTTAGGTCGACTGTGGCATTTAAATGATGCCCAAATGGTAATAAGGGGTCTAAAGTGTGCCAAGAAAACATCCCCCACACCATTACACCACCAGCAGCAGCCTGCTCAGTGGTAACAAGGCATGACAGATCCATGTTCTCATTCTGTTTACGCCAAATTCTGACTCTACCATTTGAATGTCTCAAAAGAAATGGCGACTCATCAGACCAGGCAACATTTTTCCAGTCTTCAACTGTCCAAATTTTGCTGAGCTTATGCAAATTGTAGCCTCATTTTCCTATTTTTATTGGAGATAAGTGGTACCCGGTGGGGTCTTCTGCTGGTGTAGCCCATCCGCCTCAATGTTGTTCATGTTGTGGTTTCACAAATGCTTTGCTACATACCTCGGTTGTAACGAGTGGTTATTTGAGTCAAAGTTGATCTTCTATCATCTGGAATCAGTCTGCCCATTCTCCTCTGACCTCCAGCATCAACAAGGCATTTTCACCCAGATGACTGCCGCATACTGGATGTATTTCCTTTTTCTGATCATTCTTTGTAAACCCTAGAAATGGTTGAGCGTGAAAATCCCAGCAACTGAGCAGAATGTGAAATACTCAGACCAGCCCGCCTGGCACCAACAATCATGCCACACTCAAAGTTGCTTAGATCACCTTTCGTTCCCATTCTGACATTCAGTTTGGAGTTCAGGAGATTGTCTAGACCTGGACGACAACCCTAAATGCATTGAAGCAGCTGCCATGTGATTGGTTGATTAGATAATTGCATTAACGAGAAATCTTACAGGTGTTCCTAATAATCCTTTAGGTGAGTGTGTATATATATATATATATATATATATATATATATATATATATATATATATATATATATATATATATATATATTGATGTAGCAGGTTTGGTTAGCTTGTCTTTTTCAGCATTTCTTCTCTAAATGCAATGCATGTGTTGTCAAAGTGGTAAAACCTTTTTTGTACTTGTTTTCTCAAGTTGCAGTGCACTGAACTGTCTTGACCACTATCCAATTTTTATTTAGGATTGACAAATAATTGTATTCAATTAATGTCCCAACCACTGTCATCATTCTGTCAGCCCTGATGCCACATTACCCCCAGGGACCACTTAACAGCTTACCATACCTCATATGTTCCTAAACCAGCCCCTTTATACAGATGAGATGTTTGTTCCTGTGAACCCGCCATCAGCCACCACCGCTCACTGCTGCAGTGAAGAGGGAAAATAATGACATGTCATCTGATAATGGCTGCATTGCAGACGACCCAGCCCTTTTAATGGATTTATAATTAACGCTTGTGTGTTGGCCGATGCCACTGATGGCTGCGGAGAGGCAGGATAATGTTCTGGAACTACAAAGTCATTTTAGATCAAGCCGAGGCCACAGAATCAGAGATAAGAGCTACATTTTTATTCCATGAGAGGTGCTGGGCTGGCAGCTGCAGCCCAAAGAGCTTTCTGTCCCTCTTCTCTTTCTACTTCATCTCTTACCGCTCTGTCAGGGCATTAGAGGCCAATGACTCTACAGGCTGCTCAATACTTACCACTTTAAGGACTCAGGGTCATTATTGTTCATATTTTTGGGGTCAGTGATTCATACTTGGATAAACACAGTCATAATTGGTCTACGTGGATGGGTGAAATTTTTCATTCAATAAACTTCTAGAAATGGGGTTGGTACGAGCAGAGTCAGATAAGGGAGTTTATGAATTGAGGTCTGAGGTTGTATTCTGGGCTTTCCTTCCTCAAAAGGGTCCTTTTTAATGAGAGGAGATAAAAGGCACAGGCAATAAAAGAGAGGTTTTTGTGGCCATATGGTGCCCTGTGGTACAGTATACTGTACAAAGACAGACTCAAGACCGGCTGATTAAAAAAAAGATTTTTTTAGATTTATTTCAACTGCTGTTGAGCACATTTAAATAAAGGTTAACTCGAGCAGTGGTTCTATGGCACCCCGGGGTTCCTTGAGGGGGTCCCGCAAGATTTATCATATCATTGTTAATTTCTGTAATATTTACATGTATGTTTTGGTTGTTAGATTTATAAACAAAATATCAAAACAGAAGACAAATACAATAAATGACGTAACAACTCACTCACAAGGTTTTCAGGAGCTCATAAAAACAGTGACATCAGAGCAAGCGATTGAAAAATTTGAAACGGTAAACAGAACTCAAAGAAATGCTGATATGTCTCAGCCCTCAACACATTCAGAGCCACCAGGCCCACCAACTAAATCATCATCAGACTCAACTAATAATATTTATCTGTAAATCTGCAGAGCACCTGATGGCTTTTATTCTGATTGAGAAATATATTGTTTGATGTAATATTTATATAATATAAATTAATCTAAAATGATTGAATCACGGTAAGCATCTGGGAGTTGGGTGGCTTTGGGTATCCTTTAAAGGGGTTCGGTAGTCTAACAAAGTCTGGGAACAACTGAACTAGAGAGTGCATACCTCTGCCAACACTGCACAATTCTCTAAGTTTAGCTTTTTAAGAAAATTTAATTTTAAACAGTTGCATTTGGATTGCCCTTAGTGATAACATGCTGTTTTTCATACATCGGGGAAACCTAACAGTAACAGATATATGATTTTTAGTGAAAGTTTGGCACTTGCATGGCTGTCATAGGGAGGTCAAGCTTGAATACTGTAAGTATCTTTACTGATGGAGGGCAAGTGATGAGTATCTATGATTATTTTGGATAAAATTTCTAGGTTTGTGTTTGATAATTTCATTTTAATGTTTACTTGATCAATGAGGTTGGAGGCACAAACAATTGCAGATGTGGCATATTATTTAGCATGATGACTTTGAGCTTTGAGTCTTTTGTTTATTTGTAATTCGCTTTTAAAGGGACGTTGGTTTGATCAAAAGTCATTCATATTGAAAATCCAGTTCTTTACATGATACATGATGCACACTGATTGGATTGTAATAATCAAGTATAAATGTATGTGTAGCACTTCTTCCAGTCACACGCAAACACTTTTTTGTCTTGGCACACAGGCCCTATCTCTGCCCCCGAATCTCAAATATCTCCCGCTTCATCACATAAAACTGCGCCCTCTTTTGATGCACAGCAGCAAGCTCACCCTTTTTATGACTAAAGGAGTGACAGTTGTGCAAATGTTTCCCTCTCTCATCTGTCTAAGGCACTTCAGACTGGAATGAGGAGCGTCAGTGTCGACACCGGTCAGTGAATATTTAAGAAACATTCGCAGTCTTTTATCCTGTGTTGTTGAAACAATAATGTCAGCAGAGACCCTTGTCCCCCCGCCCCAACATCTGAGAGAATATGTGTGCTTCATCTACATGACTTGCCACATTTCAGCATGTGAAATAGAAGGTTGCATCACTTAACTTCCTCAAAACAGCTCAAAGGCTTCATCACTTGACTGTCAAGAACACGCTGCCATGGAGTACAGCATTGACTCAAGCCTGTAATATGAAATGGGATTTTTTTTAGCAGTGATGGAATGTGTTCTTGATGATCAGTGCTACGAGTTCAGGGTGGGGAGAGTGTAACTCCTTCACTTACCCTGCCAACATTTTCCCATCCAGTCTGAGGGTTAGAACAGACAACCTTTGAGTCTCAGTTTCAGTCACCTTTAGGCAGCCGTCAGTCATCAACAACTGTTTTCTATTCATGGTATTACATTCCAGCGTGAGGCATTCAAGATGCTCCCAGTGGAGATCATTTCTAGTGCACTCCTTCCTAGATCAAAAAGACTACAGCAACAATTTGGCCCTATAGCAAGCATAGGAACCACTTATGTTTCAACTATTCCCTCATAATCAACAAAGCAAAAAATGAAAAGTGGGGCATAATTCCAAATTTAGCCCTTCAAACGTTTTTTCACAGAGCAAGTACGAATCTTTTTATACTAGTTGTTATCTGAACATATTTTACTCAAGATTTACTACAGTGCACATGTTTTATGTGAACGGTTATTCTTTTTAGAAGCATACTAACGTGTCTAACCTTCAGATGAAGGACGACAACATCTCTGACTAAACATTGGATGTTTCTCCTTACTTTATTCTTTATAATCCCTAAGCACCAAGTTTCAATTTCAAACAGGATCAAACAAAAAGTACATCTGGCCAATGTGCCCCACAATCCACGGGAACATTATTATATTTTTTGTTTAGTTAAGTCTGGTTATTTTAAATGCAGTTTTCAGATTTATTTAGTTTCATTAATTTGTCCAACTGGCTTAGGGGACAGTAGAGGGGACAGAGGGGTTGACAGAATACAGACTGCTACCTTTTAATAAGCAAACTGCACTCAAATACAGTACATCCTTATATTGTTAGCCATATCAACGTTAGTGTTTTGGTCTACTTTTGCTCAGCTGCATTTAAAGTTGCACTAAACAATATTTTCATATTAACAATAGATCAAATGACTATGCGTAACGTAACAGGGAGTGCATGTACAGTAATGACAGACCCAGTGAGAATTATCACCCAAATCTGCAGTTCACGACAACTCTCCAGAGCGTTTTAGTGTGTTTTGGCTCATTGTTTTGGTTTTACTGCATCAGTGTAGTTTTCACTGAAAAAGCTGACTATAGCCAACACTTATTGCCCAGCTCCAAATGACACTTAGACACTGTTAGTGACTAGCTGGTGAAAATAGTGGCGCATTCAGCAGCTAAAGAGCCAGATATTTCCCTCAGCAGTTGGTGGAGACCAAAACAGAGCTAAAAGGAGAGTAAATATTGGACTTACATTCACCAGGTGGCCTAAAACACGACTCCAAATGACTGATCATGTTGCTCCATAACTGCTGGGTCTTATAATTAATCTACAAGTTTGCCATATCAACTTAGGAGATGATATGGCAACGTTGTGTTCACAACTTGTTTCCTCAAATAGCCAAACCCTTGATGCAATTTAAAATTAATTTGAGAATTGTGTGGAAAGAATACCAACGAGGAGGTTGACTTAATTAAAAATTAAGCTTTTAGAAACTTAACCCATTAGCATTCATTGTAATTCAAAATACTGTTTTGTGGCATCTCCAGTGATATGTAGTGTAATAGTCCTAAAATGTAATTAATCAAACTATTTTTAGCTGTTGTATAATACATCATACATTTTCTCTGTCATGTAATGACAGGCCTTGTATTAGAAAAGCTCAATTAATAATTTTCTGATTGATGGAATATATCTTTGGTCCAATAACTCCCTGGATAAATATTGCTGTGATTACAGATTTGACCTTTAAGGAACTTCAAAACAGTTTTGATGTTCTATTTTCAGTTAAGAGTACAACAATAATGCCACATTAATCTTTTTTATGAAATACGTTTTTTATGCTTAGCACAAATTATTTTCAAGTTGCACCCATAACATTGCAGATACTGTATATCTACAGCTCCCACACATCTGGTTATCATTGTCTACATTACAGTTCTTTTGTAATGTCTTCCTATGAAAACAGCATTCAGTTTTCACATAAACAGAATAAATATTACTTTTGTGTTGCTGGGAGCACAAACATCTCTCTGCAAAGGAAACCACGCGCTCTAAGTTTCAATAAGGAAACTTTATATCTGTTGTTGCACAGACTCAGAGGCTGATTCTGAATGAGTTAACTGACAGAGGATCCCTCTCTTAGTTAACTATTGGTTTTCTGGGAGAAGAAAAGAGAAGTCTGGAAAACAGCAAGGAAAGATTCATTGCAGATTGTTGAAAGTTTAACTAGATTGCTTTAATTTTAGTGTGTGGTCAAAAGCTGACAAGTATAGCCTTCGATGTGGGGTGCAAAGTTAGTTGTTAAATCAGTCCGACTGAGTCGAACAGCCCAGCAAACATTGTCGCCTGCATGCAAAACATGTATTGTTTATCAGTTGTCAAAAAGTCCTGGCTGAACAAAAGACATCACATTCTGATTAAAGGTTTAAAGCTCATCTATCAATTGCTCTCCCTTCTTCTGTCAGTGAGTGATATGGCTGCATTTTGAAGATCTCTGCAACTGATCTATTCCTCCCTTCGATAGCAAACACCTGAATTACTTATTCATTACTCAAGTGTTTGACTGACACACAGTTTGAAGTACTGCCTAATTCACTTTGGCAAAAAAATCTATTGGGCACAAACTGACATTTTTAGGATGAGTGGTCTCTGCAAGTCTTTTGAATTGAATAGAATGAATATTCGAGGCTGAATGTTTTTCCTGCCTGTTAATTAGTTCTTATAACAGGAATGTGGGAAATGAAGTGTGTCCTCTATCACACCCAGAGTTAATCCCCCTGAATATTAGGAGGGAGGTACCTCGACAGGTCCCTCATGGGCTCACATGAATACCAAAGACAGACTTTTTTGAAGTGGAGAAGAATGCCTCACCTATCTAATTTCCTGTTTTTTGTGATAGCGGTTTTCTCCATTGAAAGTAACTCACATCATATGATGAGTCCCCCCCTCCACACACTCCACACACAGACAAAGAAACAAAAAGAAAAGAGAGAAATTGGCAGACTGATGCACAATTTGTCGATTCATAAGCGAGCTCTGATGTGCTTTTGTCATGTGTCGCCTCAGTTGGCCAGACTCTGAGTTGTACAATTGGTAAACCACCCAGTGTGTTGTTCTTTTACCCTTGACTTAAAACGGAGAAGATTGTGTCCTGAAGACAAATGAGGCTGACTGCTGGCACAGAATGAAAGGTATCGTTTAATCTTGGCCTTGGATACAATCTAAGTGGGTTAATTAGGGCAAAACACCACTCCTTCCACCACAGGGAAGATGTTGTGTTGATACGTCTCAACAAGGGAATGATTTGAAATGCATGATTATGGAATAGATTTGCATAGATGCTTTTCAAGTTTGAAAATTAATCTGAAAAATAGAAAGTGGAGGCATTATTCGCCAACAGCTTTGTGGTCCAGCTTCAAACATGTGATGTGACTTGGTCGATCTATTGTCCAACTTGTCTTAATTTGCTCGGATGGAAGCTGTACAGCAACAAACAACCGAAGACTTGAAAGCAGATTCCAACTCGACACAACCACTTCAACTGCCTGGACAGACAGTGTCTGAACTGTGAGACAAACGTTATCACTGATTTGCTTTTAAGGACTTATGAGAAATCTGAGAAATGTTCATTGAGGACTATGTTGAAATGTCTACGACTATGAAAAAAACTATATCAGTTGCTCAAAGACAAATCATCAAAAGTGTACGTTGCTTATATTTTGCTATTGAAATTGTGCTTGCAAATGGTGCGTCTGCCTGCTAACATGTTGATGTTCAACCCAGTCTCATGGCAGTTCGTGAAATGGTCGTTTTTATCTATTGATTCATGTTCACTGGGACATTTTTTTTTTTTTTTTTTCGTGGTGGCCAGCACGAAAATGTAAACTTATGTATTTAAATGGGAAGCATATGTCATGGTCACAGCACGACTACGGTAGCAAGTAGTATGAAATGCCGAAAATCCGCGTAAGGAGGTTGGTTGGGGTGGTGGATGGATCAAACAATTCCAGACTTTCACCCCGGAGACTGGGGATTGCGTCCCGCGTGTGGCGTTTTGTTTCCCCGTTAACCGCCCCGTTATTGTCGCGTGTCCCCCGCAGCCATGTCCCGGCGTGTGAGGCGTCCTCTCCCGCGGCCGTTTCCCGGCGTGTGAGGCACCAGAGGTATATCAAAGTCATTAGGATTTATCGTCTGGGAACCATGTGTAAAAAATTTGTGCCAGTACATCAAGTAGATATTTCACAAGATAAGTAAAAGATGCAATGGTTATCAGTTTTTAGTGAAATGTCTCGACAACAGTTGGACTGTCAACCTCATGGTGGTGCTAGAGGAAAAAGTCAGGGGATCACCAATGACAGGTAATTTCATCCTCTGGGGAGCATACATTTCTGTAAAAAAAAACGACATTGTTATTTCCATCTGTACAGCCAGGGTGTGATTTTCCTGGTGGGGGATGCATGGGATTTCCCCCTTTCTGGTCTATATATCCCTGCCTCTGCTGAATTATTTTTTATTTTGGGGACAAAATGAATCCCCTAACTAAGTAAAGCGCTGCAATGTGAACACATAGTGCCATAGAACGATAGATCAAATCACACCCTGTGTACAGCTATGTTGCTAGTGTGGCTAAAAATTGGACACACCAACATAACATGCCTCAGTATCACACTGTAGAAGTCAGGAAAAGAAATGTCTGATACAAGCAGGAGTACTGTTTAAAGTGATGGTTCGGAGTAATTCACCCTAGGGTCCTTTGCACCATGACCTCGAGCCAAACACCCCCCCAGGAGATTTTTTCACCTGGGTCTAACATTGGGAGAGTTAGCGTAGAGTAGCGTTATCAGCTGAATAGCTTAGCGCAGGGGCTAATGGACCCACGTTTGTATCTCGTAAGTTACCCCACTAACAATGCCCGAAATGATACCAAACGTCTACAAGTAGTACAAATAGGTTATGCTCTCATAAAACAATGGATTGGAAAGTTTGTAAGTACACCAGAAGTTTATGTAAATAACACTTGCCTGCTGGCTTCTGCTCTCTGCTGTTGTTGTTGCTGCTGTAAGACGAGTGCTTAGGGCCGTCTACAAATTACAACACCGAAAAGAGATGCAACAAAAATATTTTTTTGTTTAACTTTTTTTCTAAAGTAAGTGCTGTAGTATAGCCTAACTAGCAGGAGACAAGTAATAATTGAGGTAAGTTTGGAGACATTACCTTATTTAATCATTAAATTAATAAATATTTTAGTTGTATCTCTTTTCGGTGTAGTAATTTGTAGACGGCCCTAAGCACTCGTCTAACTGCAGGTAGCAGCAACAGCAACAGAGAGCTGAAGCCAGCAGGCAAATGTTCATAAACTTCTGGTGCACTTACAAACTTTCCAATCCATCGTTTTATGAGAGCATAACCTATTTGTACTACTTGTAGACGTTTGGTATCATTTCGGGCATTATTAGTGGGGTAACTTACAAGATACAAACGTGGGTTCATTAGCCCCTGCGCTAAGCTATTCAGCTGATAACGCTACTCTAGCTAACTCTCCCAATGTTCGACCCAGGTGAAAAAAGCTTCTGGGGGGGTGTTTGGCTCGAGGTCATGGTGCAAAGGACCCTAGGGTGAATTACTCCGAACCATCACTTTAATAGCTGAATTTTTACTATGAAGTAAGATTTTTTTGTTTCTTTTCTTTAGTTACTTTTCAGTGGGTTGACACCTCTCCCAGTATGAACTGGACAGAAGCAGAGGGGTCCTCATAGGTCAACATTAAACACAAATACACCATCACTGTGTGCAATTTAGAGTCTTCAGTCCACAGTTCCTGACTTGCATGACTTCGGTATGTGGGAGAAAACTGCAACACCTACACAAATGAAACCAACATGAATACATTAAGAATATGGATTTAGTTTTGTATGTCTGTATGTACTGCATTCATGTTACAATGACCTTTGTCCTTGGGAACACACTGTGAACACACAATATAAAGATAGTTTGTATAGTAGATGTTTTATGTAAGTATGTGTGGGTGTGAATTGCACAATTTGCCAGTATCCTTTAACCTCTTATGTGTATGGCTATGAATCAGGTAAAATATGCTGTTGTTTTCCAGCTACAAAGTACAATATAGCAACATTTAAATCATAAGAGGAGTTTGACATTCGAGCCAAGGGGGGCAAAAAAAAAAAAGAAAACCTGCAAACTCCGCATATGATTTAAATGTATACATTGTGAAAAGAGTGACTACACCAGAGACATATTAGAGACATTATAAGATATACTTCTTTAATTAAACATAATTATGACTAATTTTGGCATTATAGCAAGACTATGTAACTTTGGCTTGAATTCAACTTTTCATCTGAAGAGGAGGTCACATTTTCTCACTTTAATGTGCTAGCTCTTTTACTTACCTACTCTTTTACTCCCAGAGAAAGTTGACCGAGTGTGCTACATGCTAGGAATTAATATCCATACATTTTCTACACTTTCTTCTTCTATGCCAGGGGTTGATGCATAGACTGTATAAGTAAAGCCAAAACGTCTCCATAACCCCCTGGTGGCTAGCTGCAGTATAGGTCATTAATCCTGCCCCTCCCCCCTCCTGTTAGCGGATGGGACATGGGCCAAACTAAAAATTCAAAGTTCAAGTAAAATAAATTTTATTTTAGTCTAATTACAGTAAAGGATACTACAGATTGTGTGCAGGTATTTACTGTATGTGGGATATATTTACTATAAGAAGCACACTGTAAACAAGCCACATTTCTTTTGATATTCATTAAGTTTTCAAAAACTGCTTGGTGCACATTCATGGTAATCAGTCAGGATCAGCCAACACTTTGGCTGGTGATTCTAATGATGTTCTTAACCATCACAGGTCACTGCAGTAGCACATTAAGTCACTTTTGTATTCATTATAAACACTTTAATGAGATCCAAATGAATTTTGTTAACTAGA
The DNA here is from genome assembly GCF_010015445.1 of Perca fluviatilis. Classification (NCBI taxonomy): domain Eukaryota; kingdom Metazoa; phylum Chordata; class Actinopteri; order Perciformes; family Percidae; genus Perca; species Perca fluviatilis. The sequence goes on from NC_053122.1 coordinate 14,968,444, forward strand.
ACACAAGCTGTTCATAACAACTAATACGATTATGTACAGTATAGTGGGCTGGTGATGCTGAAAACTGCAGTGTAAACATTATGATGCATTCTATAACATAATGAGGTAGCTGCTGTAAAAGGATTGAGGTTTATGGCACCATCTAAGGTGTCTCTACAGGCTGGACGATAAGGTTTACAAACTCAATATAAACACCACTAAGGAGTAATCAAAGAGCTTTAAAGGTGCTCTAATCAATGTTGGGTGACATTACTTCTTGTTGACGTTCAAAGTTTAGAGAGCCGAAGTCACGCCCTTCAACTTCCTAATGAGACTTATCTTTCGAAAAAAATATGAACGAGAGGCAATGGAGAGATAATAATACTTTTTTGATCTCGTTTGAATTGAGCCATGGATTACAAATATGATGTTCGTCAATTTAAAAGATAATTTTTCAACTGAAGAAAGTCTCAGTTTATTGTTAAAAAGTATGAGACTGTGAAAATACGTAATTAGAAAGACTACACACTTCAAAGTCGCATGGATGACGTCTCGCTGAAGCTACGATGTCTCTGTGTATCTTACCGGGGATGTAACATTACTCAAATGAGTAGAGGATCTTGCTTGTTCTTTTGCTTATGTGCTGAAAACACTTCACTGGATAAAATAATATATATATATATATATATATATATATATATATATATATATATATATATATATATATATATATAGATGACGTTACATGTGTTGTGGAACAGAGCTAAGCTAGCTAGCTAGCGAGCACATTGAGGATCAAGCTAGGTGATGTAAATTGTGTAATACGAGAGATGTAGTTCACACACAAAACTAAGTGGTACTATGACAAACCTGCGGCTAACTGAGACTTTCTTTGGCTGAAAAAAATTCTTTTAAATCGATGAACATCATATTTGTAATCCATGGCTCAATTCAAACAGGATCAAAAAATAATTTGCCTCTCCCCGTTCACTACTGTTCATATTTTTTCCGAATTAAGATCCCATAAAGTCCACCGGAAGGGGCGTGACTTCGGCTCTCTATTGTCAAACAAAATGAGGCTCCCTCCTACTCATCACGTCCCCTCCCCCTCCCTTCCGTGCGTCCGCGCACTAACCCCCCAACCCCCACCCCAAAATCCTGCTTGTCGGTTATTGGCTGTAACGCTGGAACTCTGTTTATTATGTTTTCTTGGTGCAGGGGCCTGTTTCACAAAACCAAGATAAGGGATTAAGCTGGGATTTCCCAGTTATCCTAGATGAATTTAGCCTTGACTCGGTTTCACGAAAGCGGAGGCACATAAATCACCATGGAGATTTATTCTGTGCAGCTAGCCTGCTCCCGACCAGGCTAACAGCCAGGATTTATTTAATCCTGGAGCCTTTTCTGTTCACCCAGCAGAGGTTTTACCCTGTTGTTATCAGCCTGGATTAAAATACAACAGGTGCATATTGCTGTTTATTTAAGTACTGATATTATTTAAAGTTGTGACCATTATTTTTTTTAAAGGGGTGATAGAATGATTATATAGGGTATTTTACACTGTTCCTTAAGGTCTCCTAATAGGGTATGTAACATTGGTTGGGCTGAAAATTGCCCGAATGCTATTTTATTAGGCCCTTAACTACCCTGTGAATATGGCTCTATTTGGAACAAGAGCTTTTCTTCCAAATATGGTATGCTCATTAATATTCCGAATGAGCTACGTGCTGATTGGTTTGAGCAAACTACATAGAAACACATGGGAGACTCTCATATTTCAGACACTGCAAAGTTATACATTGTTTATCGGGCTATTTCATTACAAAATTCAATTCTGAAACTTTTTTATGCGAGAAATCAACTATGTAAAGCTCAAATATGGGCCGCTTTATGAAAATGGATGGCTAATTGCAAAAACTGTGTCAGAGTTCAGCGCCGGTGCTGCCTGTGTTGCTGCCTCGCCGCCCGGCCTGCCTTCCTTCATAGACCCCGGCCTGCTATGAGGTACTTGGAGCTCCATCACGACTGGCAGCCCACTGCACTCCATACCCACGCAAAGTCACCCTCTCTTGGGCTAATGACAACCAAATGCCCCTGCCCTGACAGAGCTCCAGGGCCTGCAACTCCCCTCTTCCTGCTGCCCGGTGTGTGTGAGTGAGAGCGCGGTCAGCGAGCTTGTTACGCCAGCAATCTCTTACCACAGGTTTCAGTTAATCTTTTAATGTGTGTAATTATAATGTGTTGAGTTATTTAAACAAACGATTGGGGAAATAAACGCCGCTTGTCCGCGAGTCCCATTGATAGAGCCTGCGGCTGGATGTAGATTTGTAGCTCCAAATCACGGATAGTTAGCTTCATTTTCGGCGTCATTCCGAGTATATTTACAGTTTGAATTTCGTCACGCCACGTATACAACATCTAACTAAATGTCTTATAAAGTTAACAACGGTATCCGATTTCAAATTAATGAATATTTGTGAAGAGTAGGGCTTCCGTTAGCTGCAACTGTCCCTTCAATCCTAGCTACCTGTGTAGCTACAAATCACGGGTAGTTAGCTTCATTTTTGGTCGTAATTCGAGTATATATACTATCAATGAGACTCGCGGACAAGCGGCGTTTATTTCCCCAATCGGATAGTCTCATAATAACTGATGAATATACTCTGTTCCATTCATGTTTACAGTGTGCATGGAATTTATCACTTAATTATCTTTATAGTTTCTAGATTTTAGAGTCCAATTTCTTCAGTGTCTTTATTTTCTATGTCCATACATATGAGGGAGTAAGGCATATAATATGTAGAGAAGGAAACTCGTCCTCTATAAAAAAAATAAAAAAATAAAACAAACGCAAAAAAAAGTGTGGCAGATAATAGCGGACAGACTGAATGATAGTCTAAAAATATACATTTATGAACTACTGCTCTTAACTGAAAGCATTCAATGAGTCACTGTCATTTGCAAAAACGAACAGTTGTACACTTTGCATTTAAAGCGAACAGTGGAAGTTAATATGACTTAGGAAATTTATATTGTAGCCCGTGAGAGAGAGGGAGAGGAACAGAGTGAAAGAGATATTTACGCATCATATTCTAGCGTTATAGAAAATGTATCTTCATGGTAAATTTCCTGAGTACATTATCTTCTGCTTACTTTTAAGGCAAAGAGTACAACTGTTAATTTGTGCAAATAATTAGTAGCCTAATCCTTGAATGGAATGATTATGACGGCTTCAATTCAGAGCAGTGGTCAGTTAATGTATATATTTAGGCTACTTACGCATTCAGTCGGTCCTTGATCGTCTGCTACGCTTTCTCTCGCTGTTTCATTACAGCGGCCGTGTTTCTTTTCTTTTTATACAAATACTGTGTTTCACGTCGTCATACTTCCACAAGAAGCTGCTGCTCACTCTGTATAAAGTATGTACAATGTGTATTCTCCATTTTGGCATCAGTAAATCTGTGATCAACCTCTTGGTCTTTTGAGGAAAGCCGTGGACGCACATCTATCTGAATTACTTCAGCCTGGCTCAACCTAGTCGCTCCTCCTCAGCCTGGCTCGGCCTTCGTTTCACGAAGGCCGAGCCAGGATGCACAGATTAGACTAGGTCAAGCCTCGCTTTATCAGTTATCCTGGATTTATATATTCTGCTTTTGTGAAACAGGCCCCAGGTTGGCCAGTTTGTTTTTGTTGTCGTTTGTGGAGCCTGGGCTGTCTACAGAGACCGCGTTTTTTTTACAGTGGGTTCAGGGGACAGGCAGCTAGCAGACAGTGAGGAGATGTTTGCTGTATGTGACAAAAAATGTTGTAGCCTAAAAAACACGTGACATTGCTTAGAGCACCTTTAAGTGTTCACTTGTATTTAACCCACATTAAAGGAACAGTCAAACCCAAAATGAAAGTTGAATGTTATTTCTACAATACTTTACAGTTCAGTTTTGATTTGTTAGGAGTAGTAGTAGTATGAGCCATATACTGTATAAAATATGGTCATAGTCTCCGTGATGCAGGGCTGGACTGGCCATCTGGCATACCGGGCATTTTCCCCGGTGGGCCGACGCACTTGTGGGCTGAATCGCCGATATAATTTATAGGCCTTTTTTTTTCCTTTTTTTTGGCTGCGCCGACCCATAAAGAACTGGCAGCGGCCCATTGGTTAATTTTCTTTATTGCCACAGGCCTGACCCAATCAAATCCAGGAACCCCCTTCCCCAGCCCTGAGACATGAGCTGTAATAGTTATGCTTATGCTGGAAGTTTAGCATCCACTTTAAAATGGACAAACGACCACCAAAGCGCAAGGGAGGTGCAGAGAAATTACGGGAGAAAAAGATTAAGAATCTACAGGCGGATGCCTCAAAATGTGCCAAAGTTTCTGACATGTTTGGGGCTGTAGCAGCTGCTTCAACATCAGCATTACCTGAAGTAGAGGAATGAGGAGAGGTGGCTGGCTATACAGAGAAGCAGAAACAACATCATGACAGGGAAGAAGCCAAGGAGGAGGAGAGTGACCATGACAGGGCCATGGGTGCGAGTGAGGAAAAGATGGAAGAGAGAGTTGTTGACGACCTGGAAAGGAGTAGGCAAATTAACAGGTACTCTCAGGAAGGGAGGGAGGCTGTGTGTGAGTGTGTGTGTGTGCGCCTCACGTCATAACGACAACAAGCAGTTTGGCTGTAACATTAAAGTTAGTGGCTGTCAGGTAACCTAACTGCTTAAGCTTACATTGAGCGGTTGGTCTGTTGGGTAGCTGAAAAGTCTGTGTGATCTATAAAATCAGTATTGATACAAGTATCAGTGTTCCTTGAATTGCTTAATTAGCTTCTCTTGTCCAGGGCATATACTACTCTCAGCTTTATTGTAGCTTTTGGGAAGGGTTATGGTTATGGTTATTGCATTTAGCAGACACTTTTGTCCAAAGCAACAAAATATGAATCTTACAATAGTTAAAATTAACAGTAAACTGTTTGTAAAAGTTGCTAAGCCAATATTAAGCAAAATAGTAATAATAACAATAATGGCAATACAATATCAAATATATATATACCCGGTAATAAAAAATAAACAAATACCATAAATATACAAATCATAACTCTAAGAATTAATTATTTAAGTGTAAGATCAACAGATAGGTTTTGAGACCCCTCCTGAAGGATCCAAAATGATCACATGAACGAAGAACAGTAGGCAACTCATATCATAGAATGCCAATCTGACCAATCACGGTGGGTGTGGGCCAAAAATGCCAGGGCAGATTTTTTTGTCTCAGTTCAGCCCTGCTGTGATGTCACCATAGGCAGTAAAAGAAATGGACCAACAGATCCCGTTGTTCTGGACGGAGACCAGTGAAGGCTATGAGAAGCACTTTTCTAGTGATGGCTGAGCGTTACTGCGCAGCCTCCAACTGAGCTTGAAGACGTAGATGTGACGTGAACAACCTGTCTGAAAGTTGGAAGTCTTCTGGTAGCTGTGCCAAGAGAAATCTCAATCATTCCCAATCTTGCAGAGACGGAGAGCGTAGGTTTATGTAAGGAGATAACATAGGCACAGGCTAATTGTTGCTAACTAAAATGCTAGTTAACATTAGTAATTAAACTTAGATTAGATTAGATAATACTTTATTTATCCCACAATGGGGAAATTCACTTATTACAGCAGCAGTTTTTCCACAATAAAAACAAACCAACAAACAACCGAACAAACAAACAGGCAAACAACAGACAATGAGCAAAAAAAAAAAAATAGCTAATGTGAGTCGAAACTGCCTGCGTAACTAGGGCTATAAAAAAATTTCTTTTACTGCCTATGGTGACATCACAGCAGGGCTGAACTGAGACAAAAAAATCTGCCCTGGCATTTTTGGCCCAGGCGGCCCACACCCACCGTGATTGGTCAGATATATAACAGTGGTTAACAACTAGTTCAATCAACCCAGGGTTTCCCAATCTAGCGGCACGTGTTCACATAAAAGAGGCGATATTTGCACAACATGACCAAATGCCACATATTTTACATAAGAAGAGCAAACTATAATTCTACATAAATATGAAGAACACAGACACGGTTTTACAAACAAAACGCAATACAGTCGCAATATCAATATGATATTGATCACAACGCTTATCAATATCACTTCCCCATCGGTCAGGCACAACATCTGACCATAATTACACTTGTGCTTTCCATAAACTGCCGTTGCTTTAGCCTATTATTTCAGTTGCAACCCTGGCAGTGGAAGCATCGTGGGAGCAAATAAAAAATATAAAAAACATAATTCAAACCGCTGTGCGCATTGGCGACACACGGCTCAAGAAGCAGACAAATATGTAATTCCCTCCCATTAAAATCTATATATTTCATAAATATACCCATCAGGGACTGTTAATGGGGTTGTCGGTCTCTAAATGTTTTTGTATGAGCACTTTCTCTCTCTCTCTCTCTCTTTTCTCATCTCTCTCTCTCTCTCTTTCTACAAGCACCGAGCTACACCTGATCTTCTAAGAACGGTGACGCCGTTATCAATCGAGTATTGATTGGTCAGTAGGCGGTGCTTTTACACCAGTTGATCTCTGATCTCCAACATAACCTGCTCCCGACCAGGTTAGGCGTCCAGCATGAGTTACCACGGCGATTGAACCCGGTAACAAGTGATCCACCTTCGTGATACAGAAAACCAAATCTTGCTTCGTAGTCCAGGCCTCTGGCCTCATAATGAAAGCATGGTTACCTTAGTAAAAGTGCCAAACAGCAGCTACATTACCTTGTTCTAGTTCTGCATGTAGAGTAAAAAAGTATAAAGATTTGGAGATTTGTGTTACTTGCGCTTATTTATTTTGTATGTATTATTATTTTATTGATTTTATTTTTTAAGTATTTGAATTTACCTGGATTATTTTAATTTAAGCTATTTTGTAATTAATTAATTTAAATGTATTTTATTGATTGGATGAACTAGGCTATAATTTGCCTAAAGATGATTATTTTGTATTTTTGTCTGTCTGATTGAATGCTTGTGTTAAAAAATAAATCAGAAGTTACTCAACAGTTACTCAGTACTTGAGTAGTTTTTTCAGCAAGTACTTTTTTACTCTTACTAAAGTAATTATTTGGATGACTACTTTTTACTTTTGTCATAATATGAGTCATATTATTCTGAAGTAACAGTGCTTTTACTTGAGTAAAATTTTTGGCTACTCAACCCACCTCTGCTTGGATGTCACCCATAGGTTTCTGAACCCCAAAATGAAGCTCAAAGTGGGGACTCCCTGAGCCCAATGCCATGATTAAGGAAGTCGATGGCCAACAACCCTGGGGGGGGGGGGAAGCGATTATTCCAGCGCCGCCTTCTGTGACGTATCCACTACTACTAAAACAGCACGGCCTTAATTATGCATAACTCTAAGCCGTAATATAATTTTAATGGTGCGCCCCGCCACAGTTGTTATAAAGGGTGAACTTAGCTATAGGGACCAAAACTATTTGGGGGCATTTTGGTGGGGTTGATGGGGGTCTATGGGGATTGACTCACTTTTGGAGCCAGCCTCAAGTGGCCACTCGATGAACTGCAGTTTTTGGCATTTCAGTGTTGGCTTCATTGTTAGAGAAGAAGATATGTACTGTAATGATGATGCTGTTGACTGGAGGTGATTCCTATCTCTACAGTGAACAACTGACCATTCGCTAAGCCCCACCCCCTCAGTTACTGTTGCTACGCCTACGCTACTGATATGCAGTTTACAAGGATTACGATAACAGATTTTCCATTCATAATTCATATTCTTATTCTTTAATTTTTGAAACAATGAGTCCTTCATTTCAGACAATGGTAGACAAAAGCAGCATATCCTTTCTATCCAGCGACTGCGATTTAGCTGAAACACATTAAGTTCAGTAAATGGTTAATTGAACAACTTCTGACACAATGACATGATGATTTATGGGATACTGAGACAAGTTTGTTATCGGTGGACTAACTCCTAAAAAATCTGACCTGATTACATAATCATACAAGTCTTTGTAAATACACTAATATGTGTATTTCTTTGCATTGGCATTAGAGACATATTTGAGTCACTCTGACTCATTTTCTACTTAGATGACAGATGGTTAATGTAGTCGTTGATGTGTGTCTTTCAAAACAGATGTTTACCCTTACTACAACAAATACGATATTAACTTAATTATTAAATAAATGAAAGAAGTAGAGGTAAAATAATCCTTGACTAAACATTTGCAGACTGTATCCCTAGCTACAGCTTAGCATCTCCATAAAATGACAATGTATATTATATGTATTAATACTAAAACTTTATGATGTTAACGATGTGCTTCCCCTCCAATGGAGACGTTCCTCATCTTTGGACAAAATAGCCTGCGCAGAATCAAAAGCAGAGACCACAGTTGTCCCCTCGTAGGAGCCTCCAGTTTGACCGATGGATAGTTTTTTCTGTGACCTGGTTTCTTTTGCATATTAATCACGCCTCCATCCTCGTACCCTCCCAGGCAGAGGGATTTCACAGATACCAGTCTGTTTATAGTACACTGATAATTGCCGCAATGTGTTTCACAGACCATCAGCCAAATAATTTACTCTAATTAGACTTGCCTCATACAAAGTGAGAGCAGGAGAACTGAACTTTCAGAGATTGTAGGCTATGGGGATGAGAGACATAGAGGAAAGGGGGAGGAAGAGAGGGAGGGACAGAGGGAGGGAGGGAGAGCAACCTCAATGAGTCATGAAACATTCAAACCTTTACAATAATTCAGAGAAAGAGAGGATGAAAGAGAGGAAGGACAGAAAGCAGGTGGCACTGTGGCAGCATTTCATGATTTTGACAATGCCTGACAAAGATCTCTGTTAGATCGAAACGTTGCACTATGAAATTGCTGAGAGATTTTAATACAGTGTGTGGATCTTTTTGTCTGAATCTAGCATTTCATGATTTACCATAAATAGTCTAAATGAAAATTTGAGGATGTAACCCCCTGTAATTAGAGATACAATGGCATGCATTGGGACGAATGTGACTCTCCTACATGGAGAAGAACAGCTTAGGAGTTGCATGGAAGCTTTCTGCACAGCAACATTTTTCAATTAGGACTGCAATGGGAATAACATAATCTTTTAATTTTATTGAATTACGACACAGACACTCTGAAGGGCTATTGCCATCTTTTCTAAAATACAAGTTACCAAACTCTATTCAAATCAATGAAAGCACAATAAATACACATTTTGGGCTGCAGGGTGGCACATTGAGCAGGTTTACTGAACTCAATACCGGAGGACTCTGCAAGAAACACTCTTATTAAAACGCCCTTGAGAGTGACACTGGATCCCCACCAGCTCCAGGACTACTGGCCTGTAGCTGACTCTGACCTCTGACCTCCCTGCAGAGGGAGGTGGGGGGTTGGGGGTAAGTAATAACAAAAATCTAACTGCGTTTAGGCATGATAAACTACCTATTTTTTTCCTGGCTGCACGGATGAGATAGAAGCTCAGATTCAGTGAGAAGCCGGAGCAGTCCGCATTATGCAAGAATTTTGAGCATGTAAGGGATTATTTAAAAAAAAAAAAAAAAAAGGCTAAAAAACTATTTCTTTATTCAGGAAGGCTAAATTGACACGCATTAGTTGAATAAGAATGAAAGAAAATAATCAAGTCCATTTCCCAAAGTCCATTTCTGGCTGTAATCTCTTCACCTTAGTGTTAAAATAAAATGATTACTCTAGGAAGACTGGCAGGGTAAGAATATATAAAAAAAACATTTAAAAAAAGCATTACACTGATATAAAATAGGACAGCAGGACATTGCACAAACTACTGGTCCTGCAGAAAGGCACTTCACAATTCAAACCCAATCTGTGTCACAGCACGAGTCTGTTCTCTCATAGTCTGGCAGTCAAACATGTATTACATTTCTTGCTATGAAGCTGCACTGAGGTTGAATGTGAAATATCAAGCATCTGTCTGCAAAGTTTTAGCAGTCCAGCAGCATCCAGGCGTTCTCCAACATCTGTTATGCTGAAATAGGGCGACTTCCTCCTCATCCAACCTGAGGAGCAGAGCTATTTGTTGCTTTCCTCTCTGGCTCAATCAGTGAGGCAAATGCTTTCAGCTAATTGATTAAAATGATCTCTGTCTTTTACAGCATCGTCATTATCATCCTTATAATTTTGGCAGCTGCAGCTACTGTGTGTCTACCTGCATTTACTTGCTGTCTGACAGTAATAGCAATCTATTCTTCTAAGAGTCTGGACTAATATAAAAAAAAAAAAAATACATGCTGATGTGAGAAAACAAGATTTTGTGTATGTGCATTGACAGAAAATATCTACTGAGAGGTCATCCCATTTATGCATTATCTCATGTATCAACAGAAAGTTTGATTTGATTACAAAGACAGGCTTGCAGATGCAGTCTCTCCTCAGGAGTAAATGTTTATTGATCAAAAAAGACTTGGGCATGTAAATTCTGATTTGTATGTGTGTGTCGTCTGGGGCAGAGTAGCTGCAGAGTAGAATCCATCACTATTGGCATGTGGACCTGATTACTGGAGAGACTCTGAAAGTCTCATAGACCTATGATAAAGAACTCTGTCCAGGCCTCTTTACAACCACATCACTCAGGGTGTCTGCACAAAGGAACTGTGCATTGCAACCACACACAAAAAAACATCTCGCTTTGCAGACCTTGTCTAGGCACAATCGCCTTAACTTGGCTCCATCCCAGCAGAGATACTTCTGCCTGGACTCAGGGGCACATCTAAACTCCTCACAAAGGACTATTTTATGGAGAAAAAATAAACTTGTACTGAATAAGTACCTAAATTTAAAAACCACATTAAAACATAAATGTCTTGAAAAATGTGAAACCCTGTGCAAAAACAGTAATATTCATGGGGAGACAGAGTGGTGGAATTTGACTTGCATTTGATTCTCATTCTAAATGGAAGTAAGATGCAGTAGCAGAGCCAATTTGTTCACAAGAGTAGGCGGGGTGGTCCATTTTGATTTGAAACACCACGCTGGCAAAAGAGAAAAATAAAATGTGAAAAACGATCTTTCCAGCAGCGGGTATGGTAATCAGCACAGAGTTAGCATTTTGCAACTGCAGGCAGAAAAGCCCGCTCTGACTAAGCTCCTGGCTCACGGAGCACGTACGGACACTGCATTTTGTACGTGTAACTGTTAACAGACATTGAAATACATCATCCTGTTTAGAGTCTCTCCACCCAATCTTCCAACTATGGAAAATATCTATTCATGTTCCACAGTTGCAAAACCATGATAACCAATTACTCAAGAGAACGTGCAACTTAGTTTTACATTTGCCTTGATGATGTTCAGCTTTTGGTTGTATTCTGATTCATCAACACATCATGAGGTGGCAGCATTGAGTTGAGCTCACATTTAAACATATACCTGCTGGGCTGTGTTCATTAGGGTTGGTCATGGGACAACATTGTTCATTAGAAATAGATGACCACTTGCTTCTTTTCACTGACCAACAGTCCAAATCCTAAAGATATAAAAAAAAATTATTTAACCAAATAAGTCAATTGAAAACCAGTTCTCATTTACAATGACGACCTGGCCAAGAGGCAGCGACAGGAGGCAAGTCGATAACCTGACCTGTGACCTTTTACAGCAGGGTCTACTTGTAACACCTCAGCAGGTTTCAGAAGTCCTTACATGACAAGTTTCGACCTCTAAAATCTTTCTTATATTTTCTCATTTTAATACATTATCAAGGTCCAAAGGTTTAAATAATATTTCCTTACTGAAGATTAGAGATAAGAATTCAAATTTAGAGCCCCTCAGACAAATGTGTCCTGTGAAATCAGTATATATGACTTTTTCTTCTCTGTCAGCATAGTCTAGAACATATTAATATTACTTTACAGTCATTTACTGTAAAAGACTAGCTGACACTTGAAATAAACTAATGCTATAAGCCCACCTCGTAGGTTCAATTTAATTTTTTTAACAATATTTATAACAACATTTGAGAGAAATACTACAGTGTAAGTTCCTGAATCGGATGTTGTTGCTTCAGTACAAGAGAATCAACACATACTGAATATGTGTGGGATCATTTCCCATATCACAGCCATTTCACATTAAACCAGAGCAAACAGTTTGGTGTTTTCCTGTACAGTCCCCATTGACTTCATGCTAAAAGCTGACAATTTGCACTGAAATGCCTTTCGACTGTGGAGGGAGCACCTGTGTGACTCACTGACAGGAAAATGATGTCACCGGTTTGCAGCCAAGTTGCTGTGTACAGTCTGCTTCTCAGACACATCAGCTTAATGTAAAGTGGAGCTCATTTCCTGGAAGCTCTCAACCTTCTTGTAAAGTCTAATAAGGGAGATCCCATGCCTGATCAACCAAACCTGTGAAAACCATTTCACACGTACAGTGTACTTGAACAGATTGAAACCTTTACAGGTACATTCCAGATCGTTTTTGTCTTGTACCACTAGGCAAATTAATATAATACTCACAGTTTGTAATATTTTGATGCGGATCCCACTGCTATTGTCTCTTACTTGGTCTCTTTTTATCTTTGGATGTGTCTGCTGTGCTGCTTTGCACCTTTTTGTGTTTCTACTGTCAGAATACATATTAACTTGATGTATAAGCAGCACATTGGCTATGCCCATAGAGTGTTTCTGATGAAGTATACATTTAACTTAGGGTAACTTAGCTTATCACCTTTTAGTACATAAACTAAGAACACTGGACAGAGTTAGCAGATAGCCCACCCCTATGAATGATTTTGAGGAAAAGTAACCTTTAATAGAGATAATGTTATTTATATAACATATATAAAGTCACAATACCTAGCCAACATGTCTATGTGATTGGTCCCATTTGTACACTGATTCCATATTACAGTACTAGCTACATAACAGCAGCACATACGGGTTGCTAATGGAGCCAAGAAGAGCTCTATTTAATTGGGCTCATGTTTAAGACAAGATAAGCCCAGTAATGCCCATCAGGTTACATATAATATGTTGCTTCTTGTTTTGCATTCACTGCACAAGCAACCCAACCACCCAGTAGGAGTCATTAATGTAGCAAAACCATCTGCACAACTGCAAGACCAAAGCTAAAAAGCACCACAACTGGGTATTGAATAGTGGTCAAATGTTGTTCTTTTGCTTCACACACAGGCAACAACCATAATATTAGTCCAAGCAAACTGAGTTTCACTCGTGCAAGCAATCAATATTGAAATACATCTGGCTAGGAGTGGGAGAGAATTGCATCAGATTTCCACTCTTGTTGACTGTACACCAACTCATATTCAGCCCACATTGTAACCAAGAGAAAATGCCAAGCTCAGCACAGCAAGGAGTGGGGAGTGATGATGATAACCTTCCCTCGGGGGAAATGTAGACTTAGAGCCTACAGGTGGATGCTGGCATTGAGTGCAGCAGCGATCTGGAGTTGACGGCCTGAACTAGCTCACAGGTTTTCTCCATTTATGGGCAGAAGTGGAAGTCCTTCTCAGTCCCCAACTCTATCGCCAGACAAAAACTTTAAAGATTCTGCAAAACTAATTTTGTGGTGTGATACACGCCCATCTACCATAAAGGGCACACTGTTTCCTGCATTGGCACTGAACATTGACACTAGACGTTATTCACAAGGTGCAGAATTGTCCAAGATGAACATAATTCCTTGGATAGTGAGCTTCAGTCTCTCTCATACAGACCTTAACCCCACCAAACCCATACCAATATCATATTTATCCTAATACCTGATAATCACATTTTGAACATGTTACAATGGCTCATCGCACATAGCCTGTTTGGTCCACGACACTACACTTCTGCCCATAATTGTAGTGCAATCTGAAATCATGAATGGGTGAATGGTAAATTTTAATTCCCAAGCTGACATACATTTTCTCAAATAAAACTTTTTTTTAATAATCATTCAATTCAATTCAATTCAATTTTATTTATAGTATCAAATCATAACATAAGTTATCTCGAGACACTTTACAGATAGAGTAGGTCTAGACCACACTCTATAATTTACAAAGCCCCAACAATTCCAACAATTCCAGTAATTCCCTCAAGAGCAAGCAGTGCGACAGTGGCGAGGAAAAACTCCCTCTTGGGAAGAAACCTCGGACAGACCCAGGCTCTTGGTAGGCGGTGTCTGACGAGCCGGTTGGGGGTGTGATGAACAGTGGCGATAGTAGTCACATTAATAATGGAACAGTGACTGGATGTAGCGGGAAGCTGCAGGGTTCAGCAGGACGCAGCATGACATTGCAGGGCATCGCTGAGCTCAGCAGGGAGTGCAGCAGGACCACGGCGACAGCTGCAACCAGTGATCAAAGAATGAATGAGTGGATAATGGTGGGATAGAAGCTTATAATAATTAAAAGTCGATGTGATTTAATAGAATGAATAATGTGGCACTTGAACAGAAACAGAAGAAGTTCTTCAGTCATCCGTCCTGGTTTTGACATACTGTATCCTCTCGGGAAATATCAATGCCTCATCGATGCCCAGCCTCAAACCCAAATGTGCTTTCTCTTCATCACACTTGCAGTGTCCTGTTTTCAGATGAAAGCAATCCCACTGAGGCATATTGTCAATATAGTATTTGAATGCATAAACGCAAATGGATATTGCAAATTATGTAGCCTTCATTTTGAAGGAATTTCAAACAATAACTTTTTTCTTTTTGTTGGTTTGTTTGTACTTTTCTCTGTGTGTTTTTCTCTGTGTCTTGCTGGTTCCATGGAGTATGTCATGTTTTCAATTGAATTTCTTTCTTGTCTGACTTTACCGTGTTTTCAATGACAAAATGTGCAGACATGCCAGGCAGACTAGACTTACGTGAACAGATGTTTTCAGACAGGAAGTAACAACACCCCTCCTTCCCCCTTCACACGTGTCAGCAGTTTCAATTCCATCACTTCCCCTTTCATCAAGCAACATCCAAAACATATAAAGATATATTTGCATATTATCGCTACCTACAGATGTAGAGTTGTGTTTAGTGATGCCATTATACAGGAACAAAGTGAAGACACTCATGCAATGCTGGGCACACATTTGCAGTTAACCAATACACCATGTTATTTTCTTTATTAGTGCAATGGTTGTGTTCAAACTATATTTAATAATAAGTTCACTGACACTTCAGACAAACAGTTTATCCCTGAGCTAAATTGCTTTTGGACAAATCTCTTCACTGTCAACACATGCAGAAGCACAGTCTCTGTTTTTCCTTCAGTCTTTGCTAACAATGTGTAATCACATTACATGGAGAACCAAACACAAGACTTGGTGCTGGTAGTTACATAATTAAAACTGTAAATGGAAATATTAGGCTATTTCAAAATGATCAAATAACACAATCCTAATCTTTTGTGCCCAGCTGGCAGGAGAACTTCCCTGGCTCTGTGTGTGTATTGATTTTGTTGGTTTTCTCATCTGGTATGTTGACAAGAGGCAAATACATGCAGCAAAGCTAAATGACTGCTATTTAATTTGGTTTCAGTGATTCAGGAGTGTTTACCTGAAGGGAAAAGGATACTGCAGCTTCAGTTTATCGGCCCACTGGGTTGTAGCTGCACACACGCCTTTGCAGTACAGAATTTGTCTCTTTTAATCAATGGGTGTTGTTTTAATGTGAGGATAGAGAAAGGTTTTGATTTAGCCTAAAGTTACATGGGTGCATGACAAGTAAAGAGAATTTTCACCTTGCTGTACGTGTGCGACTTTGACCACATAACTGTTTGTGTAGTATAGTAGGTTACCAGCTGTAGCTAGCTGCTAGCTAGCAACCTATGCACTAACCGTGTTTGTGCAGAGAGTGCTTGTGACAGCTCAAAACTTACCAAACTTTCCACAATTTTCCTCCAGACCCCTCTCTTCTTTTATGAATTGGACTCATGAAGTTTGACATATCATTGAAATTTTCACTCAAGTTAAAGCATTTTCAAATCTTGTGAACACATCTTCACGTCAGTTTGCATCAACACTGGCGAATTTGCATCTATGCGATGGTGGCTTTGCAAAATGGTCTCGGGAAGGAACTTGTTTTGGTGGAACATTTGCACCCCTATAAAAGAAAACGCTACATATACGGTATATAAAATGAAGTTAACTGTTTGCACAATACAGAGACGCAAGCTATTTAAATTAGCTGGATACATGGTTAAACGTAATTTGCTTTTAACAGTGAATTGCCCTGTGTAACGGTTTCTCCACAGCAATCCTGCCACAATTGGTCCCAAAACGTCCTAGTTAGATAGTAAATGCCTTAACGTTAAACATATTCTTCGTAAATCTCGAACAATTATTCCCCAAAAGAACCAAGCAAGCCTGTCTTGTTGCACGATCAAAATTCTCTTCAAAACTTGCCATTTTGAACGTGTAGCTTGCTAGCTCGAAGTTTGTTGTTTTTTCCCGAAACAGACGCAGTTTTGCAAGGGGAGGGACAACGCCAGAGAGGACACCGCAGGGGAGGGACATTGCCGGAAGATGTCGGATGTTAAACTCCGATTTAAGGTGAGCATAGAGAATACAGCCTTCTAGTGTCAAAGTCTGCACATGGGTTAGGGTTAGGGTTCTGCACAGTGAAGGTCAAACATCCAAGTGATGTAACAATAAGCAAAACACGTTTTTGAGTTGAGGGTGACTGAAAAGAACTCTCAATTAAGTTACTTGTTCATTATGGTATACCCACTGTTTTTTTTCCCCCAGCACTTTATTAATTTTGTTGTCAGAACTAAAGAAACATTGTCAAGGCCCTCTACTGGCCCCCTTCGGTCTCTCTCAAACAGAGACATCACATTTGTCTCCATCTGCCCCAGAACGCACCTATTACCTGTTGCTTTCCACTGTGTCACAGTGAGTTTGTCTTTCTCCATTAAGGCTCTGATGTTCTAGAAAGATCTAAGCCCAGACTCTGCGCTGACACATTTTATTATTCATTACATTTCATTATTTCTCTGCAGTGTCGTCCTTGTGGCTGATCCATGTGGAATCACAGAATACACCCAAGATCTCACACAAGAATACATCTATTAACAGCAGCAATGAGAGAGTATAAACAGAATCTACAAAGATTCTGACAACACAAGTTGGTTCAATGTTACCTGGGGATTTTTAGGTCATAATTGCTTCAGTACAATATGTTATTGTACAACTGTAAGATATTACCTCAAACAAAAACAAACAAAAGAAAGATTCTTGAATGAGCGTAGCCAGCTGTCTTTTTCAAATTTCTAAATAAAAGGTTAACAGGATGTTGAACCCAGGGGGTTTCTGTTTCACTGATGGAGCTGTTAGCAGTAAGTGGTTACACCATTACAGGAAGTAGAGCTAAAGGTATGGGAAATGAAAAGCGAGCAGCATTTTATAAAAGACGAGGTGTATCATCGAGTGATGGGTTAAAAAGATTTCAAAGAGCTATTTTTGTCCTGCCGCTTCGCACACCAGATACAGACAGAACAGCATGGAGACACTTCTTTTTCTATTTCCTCAATTCAACTACATGGCCCCAAAGGAGGAAGCGTATTTTAAAATGTTTGGTCCAGAAGACTTGCAGGCACCTAAGATGAAGGACGATACTAGCAGGTTGGTGTGTGAAACTCAGTTGTTTTAAAATGTTTACTTGATTTGGGAATACATAATTTCAGATGTCAGAAATGTGAGAAGTGCAACTTTTATCATGAGAAGAATAGAAACAATGATTTCTTTCTGCATAGAAAAGTCTTATCTTACTCAAAAGCGGCATGATACTGCATCGTAGCTATGTGATGTTTCAATATAATACATTTGAAAGCCACTACAGCTGACACCATGTATGGCTGTTAGACTTGTCCTGCAATTTGTATTGGACCACAAAGATGTAATTATAGCACGTCTTGTGAATACTTTAGAAATGTTTCTGTGAGGAGATAAGTTGCTGATTTGGGGAACAGTGCCACAGTTGTACTGTACAGACAGTTTGTGAAACTTGATGTATTTTCTCCTGTTTGCAGACAGAAAGACAAGGAGAGGAAGAGCCGACTAAGCCTTTTTCTCACCAAGTCAGGCTCTCATGAAAATGTCAGTCCCCATAAAAAGACAAATACGACATCCAGCAAGTGAGGCAAAATCCATTAATTTCACATACGCACAATGTTGTGTTTGAAAAGTATTATTCATTTTTAACCCTGGTTCCAGCACCCTCCATGACTCATTGCACACTTATAGAAACATGGCATCTCGACGTGTCATGAGAATCCAAAACATTTTTTGCTACATCGTTAGGAAAGGGCTGACCGGATCTCTGATATTTTTCAGCATCTCACCAGAGGCAGCTTTGCAATGGAGTGATTCCTTTGAAGAACTGCTGAAGCACTCAGGTCAGATTAATGCCCAAAACCTCTCAAGAACGTTGAGTCAAATTGCCATCCAAAACAGTTTCTTCTGCTGTTAATCAGTTTGCTCCATTTTAATTGCAAAGTGTTAAGAAGTGCTAGAGGCAATACATAGTTAATGGAGAGAGCAGTGGTAGTTTCACTACAACTTTTAATGTTTGTTTGCACGGATAGTAATCCAGAAACTGTGCAACTTCCTCATAAGGACAGAAGTTGCATTTTAGTGCTAGACTGAAACACTGAAAACCACTGTATGTGCTCCTTTGGGAATGGTTTATGCTATATTATCTACAATAATACTGTCTAAGTATATTTAAACAATTAAATGGTTCTATATACTGTATTTATTTGTATAGTAGAGGCCATTTTAGTGACTTTGCGATGAGGAAGTTATGAAGAATCTATGCCTCCTTATTTGAGCTTTGTTTACCCAACAGGCTCAGAAAATACCGATTCTGTTTTGAACAGTAGTCTGTCTTTGTATTGTGTCACTCTAGTAACCAACTGTGTGTGTTTGTCTCTGTTTCTCTACATCAGATGGGTTGGAAAGCTTCTCTCAGTTCCTCAGGACAGAGTTCAGTGAGGAAAACATTGAGTTCTGGTTGGCCTGTGAAGAATACAAGACCATTGATTCTGAGACGAAGCTGCTGTCCAAAGCCAAATATATTTATACGGTTTATATTGAATCGGAGGCCCCTAAAGAGGTATGATGTGGCATGTTTATTTATCATTAACTGTACAGATGAAATGCTGCATAATAGGCTATAAAGTGGAGCTGCAAAGGCTTAAACAACCCCTCCGGCTTAGCATTTTCTTTTGCTTTTCTTTTGTCACTGAGTGCTGTTGGAGGTTTGAAATATTTATGTCATTGTATAAAAATAACAGTGGGCGAATTCTTTAGCACTACATAGTCATGAGCCTGCAGCAGGTTGACCTTTGTGAACAATCGTTAGGAGCAGCAGCTCGCTTAGTGCATGCACTACTGCAAAGCAGGTCGGGTTATGTGTGTGCGAGACAGTCACAGATTCAAAAGTTTCCATTTGCTTTGCGAGGATGATGCGACCATCATCCGATATGATTTCGTGGCCTGCAGCAGATCTGACCGTTAAGAGTTTGGTGTCTGGTTTGAGGTTTTGACATTCCTCTGCAGAACTGGAGAGAGCATCACCCACACACTTTCAGTCAAAGATGAATGTCTGTGTAAATATGGAGCATGCTGCACTAACATGAAAGTGTGTACCAGCTTGAGTGATTTGCAGAGAGATACAAATGTAAATGGATCTGACCTTTAATATTGATGGCGAGAGAGTTGCAGTTTGATACACATGAATATTTTGAGAGCTGTTTTAGTGATTATTTTTATTGCTGTGTGAGAAGCTTCATCGCTGTTTGTCTTTTAAAGAAAAACTTCTAGTTTAAAGATGATTCACATTCACAAAAGCAGGCACCAGACAACATAAATTTCTGTGACGATATCCATGTGTGGCAGTGATTGCTTGTATGAGCTTTAAACTCAAATTAGCTTTAGGTCATGTGGTGCCAAGAAAACTTATCCTTATCAAGTCTCAGACTTATCTATCACAAAAAAAGAGCAGGGCAATAAATAACAGATTTTTTAGCTTTGGTTTACATGATTCCACCTTTAGATAAACTATCAAATCCAAGAACTTGAGGAGAGAACAAGCATCGAAAAGCATCTTGACAGAGGGAAATGACTGAAATGTGCAATAATGAAACATGAAACTTCACATCTGATGTCATGTGTGTAATCTTTTAAAAAATGCAGATGTTGATTTTCTCCACTGTTTCAAGTGGCTCTACTTTACACTGCGCCTAGTGTGGACCTTGGGGTTTCCCATTTCTTATTGTCACTATCTGATGTACTCTCAACACATTTACTACGCACTGTATGTAACTCGTGTTCTGTTATTGTGTTCTAAACTTTATTGGAATCCTGACACAAACACCTAAATCATGCATTCAGATCTAGACAAAAGTGGGCATCATTATATATGGCATTCCTTTAGTAGTAGATTTCAGTATCTAGTTGCTCTGCATTATTTTTCATTATGTATAATTTCCCTTCTCTCAGGTCAACATTGACTACAACACCAAGATGGACATTCAGAAGGTCATAGCACAGCCCACAAAGAGCTGTTTTGAAGCAGCCCAGATGAAAGTCTACAGCCTGATGAAAAAGGACTCCTACCCCAGGTTCCTCCACTCTGACATTTATCTGCGTCTCACCAGGAGGAAAGGCCCGGGGACCACCATGTTTCGCAGAAGGTCACGGTCCTGTGTGTTCAACGACAGGGGCGAGGCCACAACTGAACCTTCGGCCTGGTAGTGGTAACATTGCATGCGTAATCGCTCACTCTGTGAAACGGATTATTATATGATGAAATGATCTGTGATTAGCAGCACAATTGCTGAAGCATAAAGATTGGTGCGGAGGCTTATTTAAGCAGGTTTGCTTCTGCAGAGTGTGTTATTTTTTATAACCACGGGCGTCACAGTGGATTATCCTACTTACATATGGCAACTTGCCAACAATTAACAATTTAAAGAAATTAGTTTCTTTTTTTTTTGACATTTCTTGCTGACAGTTAGATGAAAAGATTGATACCACTCTCCAGCCTATACGGTAAATATAAAGCTATGGCCGAGTGGTTAGCTTAGCTTAGCATAAAGACTCTTGCTCTGGGCAATGATTACAAAACCAACATAGCACCTCTGAAGATCCCTAATGTGCATGTTAAATCTTTTTTATCTTATCTGTGCGAAGACCTAAGAGTAAAAATGACACGTTGCGGTGTTACAGGGGGATTATGTGCCAGACTATTTCTTGCCCTGGCGCAATAACTTCCTGAAGCCTTCGCTGGTTGCCTGACAACCTCACAGTGATGAAAACACTCAAGGACATTTGGCTAGCTGTTTCACCTCATTTCCAGTCTTTCGGCTAAGCTAAGCTAACTGGCTGCTGGCGGTAGCTTTTTTATCGATCATACAGAGTGGTATTAATCTTTTTCTTCTACTCATCTCGGCAGGAAAGTGAATAAGCATATTTCCCAAGGTGTCGAACTGTAAGTGCTTTACTACACAGCTGGATAACAGCTGACACCATTAGCCGTTCAGCCACAAGAATATGTTCAGAATTGTTATGAGGCCACTACGTCAGAGCCATGTGGTTATCTGGAATAATGGACACCCTCTGGCCAATCAGAGCTGAGTAGTCTCTGTGACCATGGTATAAAACCAGATAACTCACTTTGCACTTGTTTCTTGATGATTTCCTCAAATCTTGCAAAACTTGAATGACAGTGGGGTGGTAAGAGACCAAATCTCAGAATCTCAGTTGAAGTGCCTCAATGACACTAACACATTGAGGCCCCTGTCCTGATTTCTGACACATTACACTTCCATTGCTTTGTCTTCCAATCCAGTAATAGCACCTTATACAACCATAATAAAGTTGAAATTGCATACAAGCTAATTTGACCATATATCATTAAAAATGGATTCATGATTTTATTTCTCGCACTCTCCAACCCCTTCCAGACTAACTTGCTTCTTGCAGCCACGGTGACTGCAAAGCACTGAAACTTTTTAATGAGGGATATATATCGTTCATTTCTGTTACGAATTCAAAAGTATCCCATTTTCATACACAGAAAATGCATATATCTTATTTGAATACTAATATGACATATTAACTATAATTGCTGTTTTTCAGTTTGCAACCATCTAATATAAATTATGTATAACTATGCTCATATGTTGCCTTGCAGTTGTAAAATGTACAAACTAAATTCAAATAAACACTTTATTATAAAAGCTGTTTTATTGAGGCATTTTGAATGTCCACATCTAAATATGACAAGTGAAGGCATGTCTGCATAATACACTAGTGGGAAAATTGTGATCATGTGCAGCTCCTTATTCCAAATTGTTGAAAAATGAAGTCTTTATCAACTCCAACCACGCTAGCACAGAATAATTAATGTCACTGTATATGTATGCAGAGGCTATACTTCTTACAAAGAAAAATACATATTAATTGAAAACTGCCAGTGATCCCACTGAGTTGTCTTGCACACTGTTGAGAATGTATGGAGAAAAAAATACACTAATTACAGTTGCACAGCATAAAGCTTCACATGTACATACAGCACTGGTTTATCTCATTAACACAGATGTCATGGTTGTAGCCTTTAGAGTCCATCTCAGCCCAGATTACTATAATTTTACAAAAAAGAAACGGTATTGAATACTTTACAGTTCACACTAATTATGCATCCACAGTGCCATAAGCTGCAGTTCCTGCTGTCCTCTCACACACAAATAGTCAAAGAAGAGAGGGAAAACATAACGTGTTAACAAAGGTAGGAGCTCAGCTGGCCTGCCAAATTCATCACAGTTTAAGATTAGTTGCCCGGCTAAGAATTTCGCTGGCAGATTTCTTGTTTCTTTCCCATTGGTATTTAAATGTGGGACTCAAGTCTGCTCTAAAAGCCTCTGAAATCATCCACGTGTTAAAGATGTATTGTAGAGCCGCAAGGAGGGAAACAAAAGAGTAAGAAAGCGGTTTGCCTGGAGATATAAGGCTTGTAAAACAAGATGAATACCAGTCTAAGAGGAGTTTAAAACAAAGATGTTTATTGTAAGGTGTCTAATAGTGGTGATTTACATAGATTTTCTCAAACGAATGGGTTTTCTTTTTAAGATTCCTCAATCTATGTCAAAGTCTGTCAGTAGTTTTGCACTCTTGGCCTCTGGTATCCAAACTTTTACACCACAGGTTCCCATTTTGAAAAAAAACTGTTTGTCTCATTGTGCAGGCTTTTATCTATTTGAGGCAAATTTTATAAGAGATTTGCTGACTCCAAGGCTCAGATATTGAGTTGTGAAATTTGCCCTTTACAAATATGTTTGCACTTGATGCTGTTGGCCTGCAAGGATATTGACAGACCTGAATAACATTTTAGTGCAACTGAAAAAAGAGGTCTGTGTTCAGTTAATGAAAGTCTCAAGGTGAGACTTTGTCCCATCCATTCTAAACACTGTACTTCAACTGAAGTATCAGGACCATATTTAGAGGCACATTTTTATGTGGGGAAAACAATTAAATATCATTCAATTCAATTCTGTGAGGACTACTGTCTGTCAGCTGCATTGGACCGATAAAGACATGTTGAAAGAGGTCTGTGTAGATACTTGGCCTAGAGTTTGTCTATTGTTCATCTGTCTTGATAATATATAAGGGCCATCAGAAATGTACTACTGAAAGGGCTGAGAGACAGTAAAAAAGAAAGAATAGGAAAAAAGGTCACGTCCCTGCTGCACACTGTTTTCACGATACAAGTTTGAGAAAAAGAGATGAGACACTTTCTAATTAAATCAAAGGCATGCTTACCGATTTACTTTCAGGGGTTCTAAATCTAGTTCAAATAGTTTTTGGGTTACAAATGCCCCCTATACCAACCCCCACCCTTCAGGAGAAGGGTCAAACCCCATTCATGATCAAATTAATAAAACAAGCAGGACCCAAAGCAAAGAGAAACACAAATTCAGTGGTGTCAATTACAGAGAAAGGTGGACGCATGATGCAATGGTAAAACAGAGACAGGGGGGCTGGAGAGGACTAGAGTGCCACCCTGTGTATGGTGAAAACATTTCAACTTGGTACATGTATGAAGTGCATTGATGTATCCCTAGTGAGGCTAAGTACATTTCATTGTAGATGTGAGTATGAAAACAAAGCCAGGCTCTTTTACAAAATTAGGCTTTTTAGGGTTGTATGTAGTCCCTTTTGTCATTGGATGGTACCACTGACCACTCAGAATAACGTTTGATTTAAGAACATGAAATGAATAATCACAATAAGACAAAACATCTTGAATACTTTGCAATGAGTGCACAAAGACGACACTCTGCCTTTTTTGAAAAACAAATTCCTCGACCTGGTGCGTCTACACACATGCAAATAGGGGCAGCCTGGGTGTTTTCCATCACCTGTTGTGATTTACATTCTTGGTTTGTTTGGGCCCATCACATCTCCAGCAGTGGTCAGGAAGGTCAGGGCAGGTTAAATGCACTGGATATACTTATGATTCTTTGATGCAATTTGTACTGTATTCTCTGTAACCCTGTCTGAATTATAACATTTGATGCCATAATTCTTTTGTGGGTTTTCCTGCCCAGGGACTGCCTATTATATTTAGCCATTTAGCCATCTCTGGGAGTGTCAATGACTGTCCATTGTCCCTGTTAAATAAACAAACAGATAAATAAATGATATATGTGTTACAATTCACTGTGCAACACAACCTGTAAATGCCCAACAGACCCAAGAGAGTGAAGGACGGTCCTCCACATATAGCTCACGATCATGTGACTGTGTGATGATATTCTCTGCTGCTGTGCAGTGGCAAGTCAGAAATATCGTTCTTGTGAGCTATTTCAAATTGTAAGAATATGTGACACAGAATATACTCTTATGAAAATTGGACAAAATGTACTGCAAAAAGTAAAGTCTGCTTCTCATTGTGCTTTATCTTAGTAAAGTGTTTTAGTAAAGACTAAATAAAACATCCATTCATGTTGAAAAGTACACAAAATACACTAAATACTATAGCAGTAGCAGCAGAGGTTAATAACACTACTGAAAAAATGTGTGTGTGTGGGGGGGATTCATTTAATTCTTTACCTGATGTTTTTAGTCATGTTAGCGGCATAGCTCTATGAATGGCGTTTCCCCTCTGTCTGTCAGTTGGTCGGTCAATCCACCACTTTGTTCCAGACTGAAATATCCCAACAACTACTACATGGATTGCCATAAAAGTTTGTAAATATATTTATGTTCCTCAGAGGATGTACGCCACTGACGTTGGCAATCCCCTGACTTTTCCTGTAGTGCCACCAACAAGTCACAGTTTTTTTGTGACAACCACTGAATGGATAGGTGTAACATGTTGTACATATTCACGAGCCCTAGAGGATGAATCCCAAAGACTGTGTTGATCCTCTGACTTTTCCTGTAGTACCACCAACAAGTCACAGTTTTCCACAGTTGTAACCTGAGAAATATCTCATCATGTGCTAAATGGATTGGCACTAAACTAGGTAAATTTTCCTACTTTGACATTTGGTACACACATGCCTGTTCCCCTCAAGATAAATTGTAATAAACTCTGTGATCTCTTAACATTTCATCCATCACATCATCCCTTTTCTTTATTACAACACCAGTGCAGAGCTGCAAAAGCGGTCGACTAATCTATGGACATGCAAAATTTCTGTCCAAATCAAAAACCCTTTCTGTTTCAAGGGTCAGTGATCACCTACATCAACTGAAGTATGAGACACATTAATAAATCAGTGCTTGTTTATGCTTTTGTCACCTTGGTGAATAAGGAACACTGCAGAAATGCAAATGGCAGCATGACGAGAGTTTTCCTTAATAGTGAATTTGTTTATGGCTATTTGTTTATGGTCAGGAACTTTCCCCCGAGCTTCCTGACCATTGCTCATTCCTGTAGTTAAATATTATTATGAATTTGTCATGTAGTACTCCACCACAGCAGGCAATTATGTTGCCATATTCCTGATTATACTCATAAAAACAGTATTAGTAGTTCCTACTGATGAATGAAAAACTAAAGCATTCTGTAATCTAGAATGATTTGGCTTAATTCAGTTAATTTATATATATAGATACAAACTATCTGCCACCCTCATATTGTTACATCCACTTTAATGATGACCACTGTTTTGGACAAACAGGTGCGGTCAGCTCAAATCACAGCCGAGCTCTCTCCTCCTCCAGATAACACAGAAGAATGCCTGGTCTCTCCCAACAACAACATTTTGCATACAGATTTCCATATATTCCATTCATGTTAGGTGGGGGTCATTTAGATTTGTTCAGTCCCTTCACTCCCTCGCTACCAAACAATCACAACACCACTTCAGTCTGGCAGGATCTTATCTCTGTCTCCCATCGTAGAGGACGAGGAGATGGCGATAAAGTGAGTTACTGCATATTTGATTATTGGGCCTTTACCATTTTCAGCAGGCAACAGCTTACAGCAGCCATGTGGAAAATACCAAGGAGGTTTTCACTCACTGTAAGTCTCACTTTGCATTGTGCCTTAATTTTTGAAGCAGCTTGTAGTGATGTGAGGTTGCTGTCAGGTGCTCAATGCATTGAACTGTTTATAAGTCATCTTAATACATAACACATACTATAAATGCTTAATAACTGCCAGTGTGGTTTGCAGGTGATATGTGCTGTGGAGTTCACAGATAACTGGGCTAGTGATAGATCTTGATGCTCTTTTCAAGGGTAGATTGTGTTGCTTTCCCAAGGATCCACTGGGGGATGTTGAGACTTGGAGTGAGTCTGTGGACAAAGTCCTCAGTTGTAAAGGTGAGAGTCTCTTCTGATTGTGCATATATACTTGATTGCATGTATTGTTTCTTACCTGCTTACTATCGTCTGTGATTTCTAGCTGGACAGATAGCTTTTCGGGAGTTCCTGAAGTCCGAGTATAGCGAGGAGAACATTCTCTTTTGGCTTGCCTGTGAGGAATATAAAAAAATCAAGACGGTGCCAGAGATGATCTCCTCTGCCAACAGGATCTACTCAGAGTTTGTCCAAACAGAAGCGCCCAGACAGGTAAACGACTGCAAGCTGGAAAATTGCAAAAATGCAATACAATAATCTCAATTCAGCAGGCCTGTTGTGATACTGCTCTACAGATGTGTATTTGTGTGTTTTAGGCTGGTAAAACTTCAGAAATGTACTGTGCAAACTATTTAGAACATTATAGAGAAGGATGATGAAAATAGTTGCTGTAAGACGCCCCCGGGCAATATTGTTTGATTCCAGATCAACATAGATTGCGGTACCAGAGAAAACATAACCAAGAACATCTCCCAGCCTTCCCTGACTTCGTTTGATACGGCACAGAAGCTCATCTACTCTCTGATGGCCAGGGATTGCTACCCGCGCTTCCTAAAATCTGACATCTATCAGGGACTCCTGAGGAGAACTGATTCAAGGTGACTGTTTTAAAACTGACAGCCTCTCAGACGAAGGCTCGTGAAATCTTCTCTCCAACTCTGATCTGCTGTGGCACTCTTTGATTTCAGTGTGGATAACAGGTTTATGCCATACAATCCAGATCCCAAGTATAGCAGAATTAGCTTTTCTCAACCTGTGTGATTCAGTAGACAGTTGCAGCTCAAGAAAATTTTTGGCTTGTATTATACTTTATCTCTTTAATTATGTTATTATGCCCCATGAAGTTAATAATAAAAAGATTTTCTTTATTGTAAAGTATTATCAACACTTTAATTGATTATGCAAATATAAATCCTAATATACTAAGAAATTCAAATTTAACATCCAAATAAATATGTGAGTGTATTGTTAAACACCCGTCTCATTTTTGTGTTTTCTTGTTCCAGTTTTTTGAAATATCTTAACAAAATCTATTTAGTTAAATGACATTTGGGTGTGGTTATTTTGAATGTGATGCAAATCTCCTTTGTTGTTGTCACAAAAGACTTGTCTGTATACTGTGATATGCTCATAATATGGTACAAAAAAAAATAATACACCAGATGGCAACAGAGTCCTTCAAACAGCATCATCATTAAATGAACAAGAGCACACAACCCAAAAAGAAGAAAAAGGAAAAACCTTCACACACCTCTCTCTTTGTGTGGTGTATTTCTGCAACATCTCAACCGCAGTTAGAAGAAGTTTGTACATTGTGAAGAGGAACTGTATGAATCAACTATGTCTCAAATTAAATTTGCCAGACACACAGGGGGTGGGGTGTGTGTGTGTGTGTGTGTGTGTGTGTGTGTGGGGGGGGGGGTGGTGGGGGGCGTGGGCGGGAGTGCACTTCTGGTGGCATTTCAGTTGGAATTCATTCATCGTGAAAAAGTATCTTTGAATCAGAAGTGATGAGAAAATGTCGTTAATGTAAATCTCCCTTCAAATGAAGATTAGTGTAGGATGTGTCATGCTGAGTTTTAAATGGTATTATACTATATAAACATACTATACTGTCTATACTATTATTATAGTAAAGACTGTATCCACTATTTTGGCATTTAATTTTGTGTCTAGTTATAGGACATGGTAGATGTACAAGCTTATGTAATTGTTTATGTAAAAAAACATACAAATACAAAAGAGTACAACAAAGCAGGGCCACTTTTAAACATGTTCAGATCCACAAAAGAGAGTAAAATCAGCATGTTGGATATAAATTAAAAGAACATGAAGCCTAAAATGTTAAAGTTACATTGTTCCCTTTTAGCATGGACGACCTTCACGTGTTTATTGTCTGATGTGTTTTTTTGTGTTTGTAAAGTGGAAGTAGCACAGCATTGTTTCTCCATGTGCAGGCAGGGTGTTGGGCAGAACATTCAGTTCTTTTTGTGTTGGTGGCATTGGATGTGGGGGATGTATTTTAGGTTGCTGTACAACACACTGTTGTGCAGACAGCTCACCACAACTTCCTCTAGTTTAGACAACCCTGGTTGTACTCACCTCTTTGTAGGAGAAGGGTTAAATTTCTTGGGTACAGAATCGCGTTTGACAAACCATGTTGAATCTGCACTCGTTATGCGTGTAGCAACGTGTAGCCCTGCAAAACTGTAGTAAATATTGTTTGCAGGAAGTGTGACAGAAACTTAGCAAAGTTATAATTCTCAGAGTGACAGCAGTTGATGGAGGAAACTCACAGATGTATGCTGCAACCGATAAGAAAATCTGAGATAACCGTTTATGTCCCTACAGCAAGCCATCAACAGCTGCCTTCTAACACAAAACATTTCCTGTCAGGAAAACTAATATGAACATAGACAATGTGACAAAAAATGGCCTACTTACCTATGATTAAAAAACAACTCATGAAGTTTACTGAAACACTTTGGTATGTTCTGAGGTTATGTGCATTTCATGTCACCACATTTATCGAGCTTGCAGCTTGTTAGCATACTTACACTTTTTAGTTTTAATAAGATGTGTTGATACAGATGTAATATTAATAAATATATATTCAAAATGCCATTTTTTGTGCATGCTTTAACCGATGCCTTTACTCAAAATTGTTCTCTACATGTCTTGCAAAATATTTATACATTCTTGTACACATTGAAATGTGTTGCCATGGTTTTCAATTGTATCACAACAGTAGAGAAAATCAGCGTGTAGACATGAGATACTTTGGGAATCACTGTGAACATCATGCCTGCATCTATTTTTGCTCAAGTTACATTATGATATAGGGTTAGAAGTAATGCAGCTGTAAGTGCAGATTCATTGAAAAATGAAAGCAAAAAAGTACAAAACAATGGCAGACTGAGGCACAAAAGCAGGATGACATTGAAATAAAAGGTAGGTACATCAAATAAATCAGGATAAAGTAGAATAATAAGTTATAACAAAAAGTAAAAGAATGACAATTTGCAGGATATCCTGTAGAAACACATTTTCTGAAGAAACTTAAAGTTCCCCTTCACTCAGAATATGTTTTTTGCCTCATCGTAAACTTTGGGTCGGTCGGTCCATCACTTTGCTCTGGACTAAAATATCTCAAAAACTACTGAATGGATTGTCATGAAATTTCATGGACATTTATGGTCCCCAGAGGATGAATTCTAATGACTTTGGTGGTCCCCTCACTCCTATAGCACCACCATGACACAGCATTTGTGTATTTTAGTGAAATGTCTTGACAACTGCTGATATTGCCCCACTATAACATGTCAAAATAAGCATCTAGTTCTGTGCTACTGCAAAATTACACAGTAAAAGCTTCAAATTGACCCTAGGATTTATAGGTAACTACTGAGGGGCTGCAAGAGTTAGAGTAATCGGGACCTATTTTTAGTGCAGCTACCTTAAAGGAGAATTCCGGCCAATTTTTATGTTAATCTTGATCACTACAAACATGCGAGTACTTTCGATTGAAAAAACCCCGACCTGAATCGGTCCTAGCAAACTGGAGTTGCTGCAGCTACCTCTACGAGCTTCCACTGAGCTAAAACGGCATGCCGGTCGGGCCTGCTAGAGTGGCTAAGGGAACTACCACACAGATCGACACTGCCAAGCCTCCTACTCACCAACACCAGATCGATCACACACAAAATGGATGAGCTACAAATACACACGGAACTGCTGTGTGATGATTTTCACAGAAGCCTGGCTGAACACACTTATCGTGGACGGCAGCTAGCAGCTAACAGCTAGCAGCTAGCAGCTAACAGCTAACAGGGCGAGCTACCTACCGGCAGGATCGAGACAGGGTAGGTGAATTTAAACAATGTCTGAGTTGAAAACAGTGGCGTAACGAGCCAACACCGGGCCCCTATGCAAGATTATCAAGGCGGGCCCCCTTACTACAGCATGTGATGATGGCGCAATGTCCACGAGTAGGCTACCATGAATAGGACAGGAGAGGATCATAGAAAAACAGCATATAAGAGATGAGATGACTGACAAAATCAGGAGTAGCCTACGCGCACCACAACAACAACAAAACACTGGTGAATGCGCACCATAACACATGAAAAAGCACACAAGGGCAGTCCTTCCAGGATTTTGCTGCCTTTTTTGAGCTTGTTGTGGCCCAAAATGCCTGATTTCTTACATCTCCTCGTAGCAGTAGCAGCAGCAACTCCAGTTTGCTAGGATCGATTCAGGTCGGGGTTTTTTCAATCGAAAGTACTCGCATATTTATAGCGATCAAGATTAACGTAAAAATTGAATTCTTCTTTAAAATAACACTGTAACTTTTAGCTGCAGCTGTAGTTCCAATGAGACAACCTGAAGGGGGACCGAAGCGGGAAAAGTTACATAGTGTTGCTTTAACTGAACTGTATTTTTGAGCAACTGACATTTTACCATGAGTAGAGAGAAGTACACTAAATTAGTCCACATGAGATGTAAAGAAAGTGTGCATGAAAGCTATTTGGCATGAACATTTCATGAGCTGAAAGAAGCAGTTTTGTCAACTGTTTTGGTCTTTCTCCGAGGCCAAGGATGTTTTTATATACAGCATTGACACGACTATGTAACAAATTGGATCATGTTGGCTGAAAATGTGAGAGTTCAATCATTCTGCATCACGTATGAAAATCAGGAACTTACATGATGTAATAGGTTATTATACATTCAGTGATGGAAGTGGTGTCCATTGCTGACTGCTGCAGTGAATTTCTTAAACTTGGAGGGTACCAGTGTTGGAAATGTGAACAGCTTGGTGATAGATGTTTTTTTATCAAGATGTTTTAGGATTAGGGCTAAGGTTCTCAAATTGAATTGTCTAAAAGCAGATACAGCAAGCTGTAAACCTGACTGAAGAATTTTTCAACATAAAGTTGTCAAAAAAACAGCAACAATTAAAATTTCAAAAAGTCCTGATCAATGTCATATTGCTTACACGGAAAGACATTTAGAAACCTAAGATAACAAAGGATTGATCATGTTCTCTGTTAAAGTGTTTGTTTTGTCACAGCTTCCTGTCAACATAACAGGAAGTCAATAAAATAAATAATCGATTATGTTACTGATTTTTTGCCAGCACTCTTGTCTAAAATGGAAACGCTTGGGCGGTTTAGTCACACAACCACAGTGTCCCTGGTTTAGTTCTGGTGGGCGACTTGTGTTTTATGTTATGCCACTCTGTTTCCCCCCATATTTCCGACAGACCTGAACGATTTATGAAACCAAAGAACACACTGAGGTTAAGTCAAGAGTTAGATGAGAAGAGATGCTGAATTTTGATACCTTTGGACAGAGTCAAGCTAACTGTTTCCCCCTCCCTCCAGTATTTATGCTAAGCTAAGCGGATGCTAGCTGTAGCTTTACAGACATGAGAGTGACATCTACCTTCTCAACTAACTTTTGGCAAGAAAGCAAATAAGCGTATTTCCCAAAATAGAAAATGTTGACCTATTGCTTTTGGCTAGTTTGCTATTTAGCAACCAAAAGCTAGTGCTCATACAGGTTTTGCTTTTGCAGAGTAAGGCTGTAGCAGCAAAATCCCCTCAGTGTATTGTATTAAGCAAGTAAGCATTTTATTGCTCATGTTATGAGTTCACCTTTTCATTTGTAAAGGGAAGATTGTTTCCAAAACATGAAACAGTGGTTCAACATTGGTTCTCGAGGCAGACTGGTCTGGAACAGATACTAAAGCATTTGCCTATCTGCTGATGAATTTTCCACTGCCCCATTTGCATCCTCAGACTTTAAAACAAACAAGTCTACAGGTCTAAGTACAGTACACAGACTGTATTTGCAGCTTGCGCAGGTTAACGTCATACCCAACTTCCTCTTTTTCTGTGGTTAGTTCAGCATGATGTTGTGACGCTACTAACCAACCTCATTTCAGACATGTGCTGTAGATATATAAGTTGACGCTGAGCAAATTCATCAAACAGACACAGTGGCAGTCGCAGATCTCACAACTCTCAAAGAGCAGCCCAACGTACGTCACCCCCGTACAAAGCATTGTTGCCATGCCGAGTCTAGTCGCATCACCACCAAGGGAGCAGCAGCAACTCACCATGGACACTAATAACAAGAAGAGGTAAATATTTTATCATAACTGATGCTGATGATCAACCTTTTTAGTATTAAGACCACGTTAGTAAAATAACCATTGTTGGTTTGTGTTTGGGTTGACCAGAAGAGGAAACCTGAAGTCTCGGCTGCAGTGTAGATCATCTCAAGTCGAGAACACTGAGGGGTAAGTAAAGAAAACCTTTCCATTGGAAAATAAACATCTAAACTGTTGGCATATTTGTTGCACATGTGAGTGACAGTGCACTCCTGTTTTGCAGGCTTTGTTTCGAGGAGATGTCCCAGTGGTCCCATTCACTAGAGAGACTTCTATCATCCAAATGTAAGTTAATCAATACGTAGTCCCATAGTCAAATTTCATTGTCAGTATTCTTCCTCAACGCTGGCTAACTGCTCATTTTTCATATCTGTTTAGATGGCATAAAGATATTCCATGCCTTCTTGAAGTCAGAGTTTAGTGATGAAAACATTGAATTTTGGCTGGTCTGTGAGGACTTTAAGAAGATCAAGTCTTCCTTCAGGATGTCCTCCAGGGCCAAAAAGATCTTTAAACGCTACATTCAAGCTGAGGCTCCGAGAGAGGTAAGAACAGCGGTGTTTATAATGCAGACAGATCTACAGTTCTTTTTGCAATATCACCCCTGCTACTACTTTTTTTACCATCTGCATTATTTTTTCGTTGCTTCCAGATCAACATTGATCACAAGACCAGAGAGCTGATCAGGCGGAACATGAAGACGACCACCACAGAGTGTTTTGATGATGCCCGGAGGATCGTCTACGGGCTAATGGAGAGGGACTCTTACCCACGATTCCTCAGGTCTGACATCTATCTGGCTCTACTGGACTCTACGTCAGAATCGGCGAAGATGTAAATAAAACAGATACCTGAGAGATTGCGTTTTTTTAGAACCTGCACTGTGAAGCAGAGCCCAATGCTGGACTACCTGAGAGAAGCTGTGGTGTATGTGTTTGCTTGTCCTGGGAGCACTGGTGGGGATTCTTTAAGCACCTATTTTCAACACATTCATGCCTTCCTTCTGAGTTGGAGAAGACATGCTTTGGAGTTGGCCACAGCCACATATGACAGTTTTAGTGAAGAGAAGTCAGCTCTGTCCTAAAAAAGCTGAAGAGAGTTTGTTTACAAACAGCTGGTATAATGGAAAAGGATGGGTTGAGGCCAAAAATGGCTACAGTTGTACATTAGCAAATGCTGTGATAGCCACTGTAAAGCAAAAAATTTCCCAGAGATGCGACAATTATGTATTGAAAATGCTAGGGACTTTCTGTGTGAGGCGCCAGGAAGTGTATGTGGTACATGCAACACCCTCCACCCAAGATGCAAGTGCATGAGCGGGTATCTACATTTGCACACCATCTTAAGTTCATTGTTGTCTCACAAAAGCAATAGATGCTATCTAGATGTGTAATTTTATGCACAGTGTGATGCATACAAACCTTTTACATTCTGACGTCAGTGCTATCACACTGACATAACTCATATGTTACAATTATAATAATTTTTAATAAGCTATGTGTTTTGTTGTTTTCCACAGTTTGTGAAAATGTAAATATTAAGGTAGAATTGTACATAATAAAAACTATATATTTGCTTTGGAATCTGCTTACAACAAATTATTTTAGACGTACAGTGCCACAATGACTAAAATCTGTTATCAGATAAACAGAAACCAGGTCATATTCCCATTTTAGATAAACATCACCTTAAGAAGCCGTGAAGTCACCAATTCATTCATAAATTTTTCATTCATATATTTACTCATAGTCAGAATATTTACTGCCTGTTTGCAGCACAGATATCAGAATCATTCCTCATGCTCTCTGCAATACTAAACAGTGTACAGAGCTTCAAGTGTCTGAAACTGTGTCCTCGTTATGTTTATAGATTCCAAACTTGGGAATAGTTTGATATTTTGGGAAATATGCTTATTTGCCTGAGTTAGATTAGAAGTTTGATACCACTTTCATGTCTTTACCGTCAATATGAAGCTATAGCTGTTTAGCTTAGTTTAGCATAAAGATGATGGTAGCTAGCTTGACTCTGTCCAAAGGTTAATAATTCCACCTACCAGCATCTTTAATGCTCAAAAATTAACACGTTAAATCTCATTTGTTTAAAGGTTCTATATAAGACATTCA
Source organism: Perca fluviatilis (assembly GCF_010015445.1). Lineage (NCBI taxonomy): Eukaryota > Metazoa > Chordata > Actinopteri > Perciformes > Percidae > Perca > Perca fluviatilis. Next base: position 15,003,596 of record NC_053122.1, read on the forward strand.
GAACCACTAGTGGACGCACTGAAACACTAGCATCTCAGACCAAAACAAATGGCCGCATTGGCCACACCACCCATATTTAGTGTTGAGAGTGGTATCAATTTTCTCATCAAACTCTCAGCAAGAATAAGCATATTTCCCAAAAATATTGTCTGACACTATTTTGTTATCAGCTTGTCTCTGCTCCTCATCAAAACTACAAAAAAAGTTTTTTACAATGAGTGAAACACTAGTCCAGTTAATTTAAATGTTTAAGATGTCTTGTACATTAATTCTTGCAGATTTCCCCCAAATTCTGTCTCACACAATTGGGGCTTTGGGTACTTTGAGGTTACCACTAGCATCTAAAATAAAGTTATGTGGGTTTAAACTGTGTCTGGCTGCACAGCATAAGATTGTAATGTGGATCAGTGAGGTTTAAAGGGTTAACAACTAGGACCGCAGTGAGAAAGGCTGTTGCTTAAGGCTCCCACCTACGCAGCATCTACAACAGATGTGTCATTGGCCTTTGATGCTTTTGGTTTCAAGCACATTCTACAATTCATTCAGCCTTTGTTTAACCATTCAAGGCAAGGCAAGGCAGCTTTATTCATATAGCACATTGAGGCAACAAGGCAATTCAAAGTGCTTTACATAAAAACGATAAAACTAAATAAAAGTTACAGTGCAGTATAAGAAATGAAACATTAAAGAGCAGTTCAAAACAGTTAAACATATAAAAACAGATAAAATACGAGATTACTTTTACTCTCTTTTTTTCCCCTTTCCCCTTTCCTTTTCCGTCATCATATCCACTATTGGTCCCCCTGGGACGTGTGGTTTACTCTGCTTGCCACCCATCTTGGCGTGGAAAAAGTACTCGCAAAAACCCTTTTGGTTGAAATTCACACTTTTGTAATTAGATTTTGATTAGTGATCTCATGTCAACCAGTTGAAATTCACACTTTGTTGTAATTGGTGATCTCATCTCAACCCGAAACCCTATTGATTTGAAATTCACACTTGGTTGTAATTAGTGATCTTATTCAGTCTTTCATTTTATAAGTATAGCAATGACACATCACCCTCATAAATTGTTCTTAAAAGCAGGAAGTTTTAAAAGTGAAACAACATAATCACCACAAAGGAAGTTTAGGAGTGGGAACCTACCAAGTATCACTCTGTTGAAGGTTACAAAAATTAGGGAGAAGTGTTCAGACCCAACTGCTCAACCACATCCTCTTTTAATCTCACATGTGCGTCCTGAGGCAGGTGAACGTACAAGTAATAATACCTCTGAAAGGCTTTTGTTCTTTTAGAGAGTAATAGACATCAATTTGTCAGTTATTTCATGTTTTGCCAAAAGGGCTTTCAGCAGGATGAGAACATCCATTTTGTTTCCTATATAGGTCATTAGCTGTTTTTTTTTTCATTCAAATGCAGCTGAGGTGTTAAACTGATACAGATCGACCACTGCCTGACTAATCATCATTTCCTTTTTTGCAATGCTCTGTTTATTAGTAATGGGATGATCCTACGATAGATTGGTCATATGACCATGAGAAGCTATAAAAGACCAAAAATTAGGTCACATTTGAGAGGCAGGATGTTCACACTGTATCTATAAAATACTATGTAAAACTTTGATGATATCCACTATCCACTATATATGTCACTCAGTCATTGAGCCCTTAAGTCATGAGACAGAAGTCATCCTTTTGGAACCACATGGGCTGTAGGTCACTGAATTACTGTGCGATGTTGCTCAACCAGTTAAAAAAAAAGAAGGAGGCTTTGTTTCAGGTGAAAATTTTCCAATGTGGAAATTTTCAGCCAGATAAAAATCTGCTTCAGTCAAACATGAGGTTAAAAAATTTCCACCAGTGGTATAACCCAAAAAATCATCATAAAAATTAAAACAGAATCAATTTAAGCATTTTAAGACATTGGGTATACTTTGTTTACTAAATGTATCTGAAGGAACAAACAACAGAACAGTTGGATCCACAAATATTGGATGATCCTGTTATGTTTATTGCATTCATATTTCTATTCATGCTTTGTTTTAATGTGTATGCTGTTTTTAATGTAAAGCACTTGGAGTTTACATGTAATGAAAGGTGCCTGAGACACACGCATTTCAACCAGTTCACACGCTCACACGCCACACCTGGTATTTCTCGAGCTGATGAAGGCACAATGCACTGAAAGCAATAATTGACGCGCCTCATTTGATGCTTCTATTGCACACTGCAGGCATCATATTAGAATTGCCAACACCACAAAACCAGCCGTATTTTAGAAAAGGTCACTTTTTAGGCAAAGGTGATATACTAACCCTATCAGTGGTTGCATTAGACTTTCTCCCTTGACAGACAAAGTTGAAAAACGTATTCCGTCATAGGCTATGTGCTCACCGCTTCTGCAGAATTATGAGCGTGATTCACGTGATCGTTTATATCCTTTGCTCTCGTGAATGTAAAAATTATACAAATAGAAGACTGTATTGTCAAAATGACAATGCTTACATGCTGACATTTAGCAAATATAATCAGTAGGCAATTTGATAATTTAACTAAGTTAAACTACTGTAGCGGGAACTACCACAGATAAGGATTTGAGTACTTTGCTAGGTGTTTATGTTTCTGTTTGTCTGTCTGGCACAAAACTTTGCAGGTGTGTGGTTGAGATCAAAATGAAGTTTAAAAACGGATGTGGTAAGAGAAAGGGCGGTAGAAATAGGGCGGTAGGAAGTAGGGAAGGGGCACCTCCACTTTACGCCCGTGGCCCGATTAACTGCTGGTGTGACCCCTCTGCAAGGTGGTTTCTCGTGGTAATTTTGCTAACAAGGGAGGATAGCATTTGCCCCTCATCCCCCTTCAAGTTACCTATAGATATAATGTTTACTATGTTCTCAGTTAAACGTGATTTTAAGCTAACATTTGCTGATTAGCACTAAACACAAAGTAGAGCTGAAACTAATGAGAAAGTCATTAGTTTTGTAGGTATTTGATCGTAAACCAAACTATTAGACAAATCAACATTTTGACCTTAATGTAGTGCTAGATGAAACATTAAGGATTTAATACAAGTTATTATATTCATCCCACAGGGGAAAAGAATGTCTGTACCAAATTTCAATACAACCCATGCAATAGCTGTCAAAATATTTAATTAAAAGCATTAAATGTCAACCTGCTTGTGGTGCTAAAGGAAAAGTTAGGAGATTTATCCTCTGGGGACCATGAATTTAATTTCATGGCAATCCATCCAGTACCTGTTGAGATATTTCAGTCTGGACCAAAGTGGTGGACTGACCAATATTAGTCAGTCCACCAATACAGTCTGGTTAGTCCACACAGCATTTCGGGATGGGAGAAAAACGTGCTCTGGTTTGTTGGCATTTCTTTAAACCAATCACAATTGCCATGGGTCGCGCTAAGCACCGGGAAAAGACGCAGTGCCGCTGCATAATAGCCTCGGGAAGGAACTTGTTTTGGTGGAACATGTGTGTGTACGTGTAAAAGTTGTTGAAAACTCAGATTGGACAGATAATCTAGCTAGCTGTCTCAATTTACCCTGCAGAGATCTGAGGAGCAGTTAGCTTTAGTCCTTATAAATAAATCGACCGGAGATTAAAATTCCAACTCAAACAAAATGGAAGGTAACGGACATCTGGCTGAAAAGAGTGGGAGTGGAACGTCATGACCAACATAGACATCCCTAGAGCCACGCTACTAACATGACTAAAAAACAGAAGTGCATTTACATGTTTTCATTTTCTGAAAGCTGAAAGCTGGGCAGACTACAAACAGAATACTCAAGTGTGTTAAGTGTTAAGCTTACCAGAGGTCAGTTAACCTCATCTGTGAGCACAGGTTTTGCCAAAACATTAAATATATCAGATATATTTACCATTACATGCTAAAAATGAGTTGATGAGTAATTACAGGTATTTTTGATTGGATTAATTGTAAAATTCAGGGTTAGAATTAGGATATAAAGCTATCCAATCTATCCCAGCATGCATCAATTGGAAGACAAGGAAACAACCAGGACACACAAAGAGTCTCAAGTCTGCATGATCTATAGGTGTTCAGACTGTGAGAGAAGCCCAGAAACAGGCTAAAAACATACTTGACCATGCATGTTAACATTCATTTTAACATGTTAAACTCAATGATACATCCACCCGTTAACCACCGAGCCTAGCTGCCCTGGTGTGAATTGCAAATGAAAGGCTGTAAAACTATTTTCAACCTTGGTTTTGGCTGCCAGAGCTGTATTATGTAAAACTAACTTGATCAAAAGCAAACCTCAGTGACAATGGTCAAAGCCTATAATGCAAATCTAGTAATAATATTTATATCTACAGTATAGAGGGGTTACATAACTTATTAATTTAGAACAACAAAATGTACTGAATAATTCGTGAGAGTAAGGCAGGCTATAAAAGCTTAAACCAACACCAAACAGGGTGAACGGCACTTCTGTATTTGCTTTGCGGCCTTCAATCGGCTGATTTAATGTAAGTAATGGTTTATTACTCACACAATAGCAGACTTAGATATTCTGATTTGCTTCTCTGTTTTGTCTGTGTTTACACTACTTCCTCAGCACTGACCTTAAAACTGTAATGTGTGGTATTTTTTTTAAGATAATTTTTTGGGAATTTTTAGGCCTTTATTTGACAGGACAGCTGAAGACATGAAAGGGGAGAGGGAGGGGGAATGACATGCAGCAAAGGGCCGCAGGTCGGAGTCGAACCCAGGCCCACTGCGTCGAAGAGTAAACCTCTATATATGGGTGCCCGCGCTACCAACTGAGCTATCTGGGCGCCCACCATGAGGAATTGTAAGTAATGACAACAAAACTGTAGGCATGTCCACATGGTATAAGCCTTACGTGATCACGCACGTGCCCCCACCCCTCCTCCATGCAGTTGCTTGTAGCCAAGGAGGAAACGGAGGATTAAAAAACATGATGGACTCTTCAGAAGAGGTGCTGTAATTATCTTCACTTGAGCTTCTGCACGGGAAAGTCACCAGACGACACAATCTTCAGAACATAGCAATACTGAGAAATACAGAGACAGTTGTGTGGAAGTGATCTTTCTTACAGTAATTAGCTCTGTAGCAACTAATTTGCAATGGCTTGAATGTAACGGCCGTCAATTTTTTAAATATATTATTACATTTTTTTCGTGATTGTTATGACTCATGATTGAGAAGAGAATTATGAGAGAATTTCTTATAATCTTGAGATAATATGTCATAAATATGATGAGATGATATGAAGTTGTTTGTAAACAAAATTAATTTCTTCTTATAAATTACTGGCATGTGTTTGTTTTCAAGCCTCTAAAATGATGCATATAAAACAAGGACAAAAATCAATCTTTGGTTGCAACTGGTAGAAATACAAACAGGGACGTAGGGTCGCAAGTCAAAAATGATTGGAACTGTACTATTTACTGAAAGTGAGTAGGCCTATACTAGCCATATTTCACATGGTATATATAATCATACTAGGGGTGGTACGGTTCATGAAAAAACATCCGAACCGCTCGGTTCGCTAGTCTCGGTTCGGAGCGTGTGTGTGCAGCACGGTTCATCAGTACACTGTTAATGTGCACTAACCACTTACTGCCATAGTGCCCACTTTTGACACCTATGTTAAAACACGTACTGAAAATGATGAGCGGGATGAGTTTGACGAACGCAACACATGGCAGCTGATTGGACGATCGCGTCACATGGGTCTTGCTGCTCCCGAATTTCAAAACAGACTTTAATGGCGGCTCGTTCAGAATCATAGAAAGTATATAATGGACCAACAGACCCCGTTGCTCTGGACGGAGACCAGTGAAGGCTATTAGAAGCACTTTTATATATTGTCGTGTTTCTTTAGAAATAAACAATGGACAAATAGAGTCTTTAAACGCTTCAGATGTAAAGTTATTCGCTGTCAAAGTGACGTCAAAATGAATGGCAGTCAATGGGATGCTAACGGGAGGTGATCGCTTTGTAGCATCAAAATGGCGCCATAGGAGCTACGCGTTCTGAAGCGAAGCTTACCCCCTTGTTCAGAATACGATCTCATATTGTACTAAAATAGTTCACCGAAACGTGTTTCTGAAAACATTTTAAGCAAGAAACAGGCCATGCAGTTGCTGAATCTGTCTTCATTTCAGATCGACAAAGGTCAGTTTAAAAGATTTTCGTCAGATTTTGAGAGACACCGAGCCGACCGCTCCTCAAGTGGAGTGGGGTGCTGCTGCTGCAGGTCACGTCACATGCAGAAATTTGAAGTGGGAGATAAATGTCGTTTATAGTCTGGTGTGTGGGAACATTTTGGATTTCACGTTACCTATGATGAAATAAAACAATATATAGAACTGCCACTGTGTGCATGTATTGTGCAACATGCATTCAATATGCTAATTTTAGCTATATATCATATGCTGAAGTATATTCTGGAGTGTTAAAGATTAAAAGAAAAAATAACAAGAAAAACCGTGATACAAACCGAACCGTGGGTTTTGTGAACCGTACCACCCCTAAATCATACCATTGCAACCTCAACAATTAGGTCATGAGTTGCTGATTGGATATGACTGGTTGTTACTGATCTGCTATACCTGCAACTGTTGATAATCTACAAGATGAAACTTGATTGTAACTAGTATATATAAATGAGGGTCCACTGTGTGCATGATTTCTCTGTGTTGGAGCAGGCACACTGCAAAAGACATGCTCTCACAGCACATGGGGTTAGCAACTTTATTCTGCACTACATAATTCCATTCAGCTGATTTATTTTTCTCCCATTCAAAGTACAGCATGTAGGTTATAAAAATGTTACAGCTAACTTTTGGATGTATGTATGAAGCTGCAGGTTTTCTCTTTTCTCTTCCTCCTGTCCCGTCCTGCAAACCACATGCTAATTCATGCTTATCAAGTCCTTGTGTCAGTGGCAAGATCGAGATTTAAGAACTTTATTGTTATTATGCAAGTACAACGTCCAATGTCCATGTCAGCCTCAAATAGTGCATTGTATCTCCTCTACTCCATTTTTTTGTTTGTTTTGTGTGGTCTTTGCAGTATCTCATTCACATGACATCTTTCGGTCAACAGCTCATGTGAACATTTACTGCAAAGCACAGTGTGTGTGTGTGTGTGTGTGTGTGTGTGTGTGTGTGTGTGTGTGTGTGTGTGTGTGTGTGTGTGTGTGTGTGTGTGTGTGTGTGTGTGTGTGTGTGTGTGTGACATCATGCACTAATGTGGTCTGGGAGACACCTACTGTAGCGGGAACTACCACAGAAGAGGATTTGAGCGCTTTGCCAGGTGTTTATATGTCTGTCTGTCTGTCTGTCTGTCTGTCCGTCCTTCCGTCTATCTGTCTGCGACTAGCTTTTGTCACAACCATAAAAGATGCAGTCATTAAACTTTACAGTTGTGTAGTTGAGATCAAAATGAAGGCCAAGTTTGAAGATAGGTGTGGTTCGAGCAAGGGCGCAGGAAGTATAACAGCATTTTAAAGAAGTTAAAATTAAAATAAAGTCAAAATATGAAGAAACAATGATTGTGGAGAGGAGGTAATCCAGAAGCTGTGAAAGTAAGACACACAGAAGGAACTGCATATAAAAAGATAAACAAACTTGACCACTTGACCTGTAAGAATAGCACTGACTTGAATGACGGGCTAATTAATGTAGAGACTATATAATGCATTTAACTGTGATGTGGGTTGCGATACACAGCAAAGTTGTCTTCTATAAATAAATATTAAGATAGAGCACAAGCTTTAACACACTTTTATTGTGGCATCTTCTGATTACATGACAATCCCGCTGTATGTCAACAGAGGTTAAAGCTAGCAAGACGCTGACACCTGTAGTTTAGGGTGAAACGTGTCTTGACATCACAGTCAGATTCCACTCTGGCTTTGACCCTCATCAGTGAGAAGAGACAGTCAGGATCCAGTGGAGAAGCTGTGAGGTTGAAAATCTAACTGGAATCTAAGGAAAAATCTTCTGAGGATTCAGTGGCATCATGCATGCTGAGAGATAATGTCAAATTATCATTCACAGAGGAGTGCAATTCAAATTCAACAATAAATGGGCTCTCTAAGACATCTCTGGACCTCCAGGACAAAAAGAGAATGTAAGTACAATATGTCTCATTTGCAATGAAGCTTATTTTGAACTCTCTTTGTTTTATGGACCTGGGACAGTCAGACTTTCTTGATACTGTTGTCCTCTCTTGTAGACATAACACATGGAATTCCAGAATAACTTAATCCAGAGTTCATTACAATGGAGGAAAATCAACAGGTGTTTTTTTTAATTGAATCATACTGCGTACTAATATTGTGCTGTCTAATGTTTTCTTTCAAACGTGAACACATCACAAAAACCTTCCTCTTCCTCCTTCTGCAGACAGGAAACAAATGAAACAAGCTTATTGGGAGAATCTCTTGAGACACTTCTTTCCCAGAAATGTAATTTTCATCCACTTTCAAGCAACATAAAACTAATATCACGGTTGGTTTCTGTTTTCTTTCTAATTAAGTTATGTTCCCTTGTGTAAAATGTGGACAAATAGCATTCCAGGACTTTCTGAAATCAGAGTTTTGTGAGGAAAATCTGGACTTCTAGCTTGCCTGTCAAGAGTTTAAAACCTCTGACAGTCCAGAGTGGCTAACACAGAGAGGAGCAAACATTTAGAGTTCATCGGGGCTAAGTCTCTCACACAGGTAACAACAACTCTATGAGGTGACCAAATAAAAAGGGGAGAACTGAATGTGCAGCCCAATGTGCTCAAACCCAAATATAAACATAGCATAACAAAAACATAATTTAGTTTACACATGAGTATTCAATGTGTTTTTGCACAATGACAAGAAGTGCAATTTTCTAGAAAACGGTTCAAGTTAAAGTCCTAAAAAAAGACACTGACCTGTATCATTTACTGTACATCAACCACAGCCACCAACATTTTAAATAGTTACTTTCCGACCGAAGTAATGATGCAGGTGGCTGCACAGTAAATGTTTACATTCAAACAGCATGTTCAGTTATTGTAGCTGTTTTTTTTTACATATCTTTGCAGGTAAACTTAGATTTCTACACAAGAGAGCTCATCAGCCAGAGTCTCCAGCAACCAAGTCCACCATATTTTGTTGTGGCACAGAGGAAAATCTACAGTGTGTTGGAGAATGACTCCTTCCCATGCTTAATTCAATTTGAGCAATGCAAAGTCCTGTTTGATGCAGCTTCTAAGCAAAGAGGCCTCAGGAAAGACAGAAAGGCCTTGAAGATACGAAGCACTGGATATCTAATGCTGCATGATTCAAAACCATAGTTCAAAACCAATCAGTTTGCAGTGTGAGGTCTATCTCGTGCACAAGGACTGACGTCATATCATGTTGGTGGTGTAAAGGGTTGCACAGACACTGAGCAGGCACTTCCCCTTTCCTCAAAATGTCAACATAACTGTCTGACAAGCCTGAACGCTGTGCCAGTGCAATGGACATAACACCATGCAGGCAGTGCCATCTGTTGCACAGTGAACACTGGACATCACCAAAGGTTAAAGGGATACGCCACCGTTTGTTGAAATAGGGCTTATCACGGCCTCCCCTAGCTCTAGATAGGTGGGCCAACGCATTTTTTGTGCATGCATTGTTTTAGTCCGGTGCAACACTGGCAGCAATGCCGCTAGTTAGTTTAGCGTAGTGAATGGAATCCTATGTTGCCGGTTAGCATGTTGTGAGTAAAAGTGAGCAGACAAAAGACAAAAAAAAGACTTAATTACTTGCACTGAGACAAAAAATGCGTTGGCCCACCTATCTACAGCCAGGGTAGAGGGTGATAAGCCCTATCTCAACAAATGGTGGCATATTCCTTTAAACTGTGGTTTTTAACTCTGTGGTGCATCTGTCTGTGACCGACAATGTACCTTAATATTTATGTTTTCATACAAGTGAAATGCACACGGCTGCAGGACTCATGCATTTTGTGATTTTGCTCTTGAAATTTGAATGGTTTTGCCAGGTGGTCATCATGAGGCATTTCTATTTTGGTTCCATTTTGTGGTAAAGTCATACAACTTTGCAAAATTCATGAACTGAACAAAAAGACTAACTTCAATGGTGTCTTACAGTAACAATGCATCCTGTGTCCTTGCAGTTGGTGTGCTACTGCCACCCAGTGGTGACTGGGAAAACTTACATATGTAGGCTACATAATAAGTTTGAGCTTTGGTCTCAATATTTGCAGAAACGTAGGTTATACAGGTTGTCTGCAATAATGAGAAAAAATAATAATTTGTGATTTATATTTCAGTTTTTTTGAAATCACATCTAAAATAAGCTCCAGAGTTAAGGTGTCTAAAAGCCTTCAGTCACTCTGCCATTAAACAGCAATATCTTGTAAAGAGAATAGGAAAACAGTATGGTTTGTGAATATGTTTTCTTTTCTTTAATTTCAACTTGTGCCTCCTTCCATGTCCCATAGCCTACCTGGGTCGTTTCTAATTTGATTATAGAAATAGTGGTTCAAAAACTGGCAGCATCAAGAGGAGATTGAGATAGGAGTTCAAAGAGGAAGTTCCAAGGTACCAAATAGTGTGTGTGTGTGTGTGTGTGTGTGTGTGTGTGTGTGTGTGTGTGTGTGTGTGTGTGTGTGTGTGTGTGTGTGTGTGTGTGTGTGTGTGTGTGTGTTGGTACTCGGTATCCCAGCTTCCATCGCGGTACCGCCCCCGATTACTCACTTGTCGGTCAGAGGGGAGGCCTCTTTGCATCTTGCTAAATCAAAAAAAAAACTTTACCACTCCGCACATATTTTGTGGTAAGTTCATGTAGCTACATATCATGAATTTGTAGACCGATAGGTTTATTAGCAAACATCATATATTTGCAGTGAATAATACTACACAGTTGTTAGTTCAGGTTTTCGTACCTATGTAACGTTAACCAGCTGCCCAGGCGAGCTGCATCAAGCTTCGCCTAGCTTTCCGTTGGGAAAAAGCTGTGGGAGTTGATATCTGTGGTTAGAGGGGACCGGGATGCTAACATTAACGTTAGTAGCTGAGAAGCGTAGGAGTAGGTTGGGTACTTTTGCTGCGTAACTAGCTAACGTTAGATATATATTTACCATGTATATGTAACATTTTTAAGGGCTAAGCTATTTGGGTTACATTAACTAACTTCGCATTGCCCAGACTGCCCTCCTCTTCAGGGAACTGCTAACGTTAGCTTATGTTGACAGGCTAGCTAGTTAGCAGGGTTTTCTAGCATCCTCTATTAACGGCTCAGTGTGGCTTGTATCTGTCTGATGTGTATCATGTCTTCTAATCGGCTTTAAGTTATTTCTGTCATTTCTGTGCATTGAGGCAATGAGTAGTGTTGCTAGCGAAGTTAACGTTATCTTGTATTAATTGAGTCTCTCTGGTTGGCTATTGATCTCTACAGCTCTCTACAGTTTACTGAGGTTGCGAAGTTGCAGGGCTGCTTTCGTCTTCACACACGTATCATGAATGGAAATTTACTCTGGCATCATTCTCTTAAATCTGATCTGTGGTTGGTACATGTAGTCCACTGATTATTTTGATCTGTGTCAGTTTGATCTGAAGTGTGGTAAAGTTAAAAGGGTTCTCACATTAAGTATCAGCCAGTCACTGTGGCCAATTAAAATAAAAGTTGGTAGAAGAATTCCCTTTCTCCACTTTCTGTTTCAGGCTTTCTGTAGTGTTACAATGGAGCCTTTGGGAAGTACTCAGAGCAACCACACCCTGAACTCAACTGGTGATGGCTGTCCCTGGGAGGTCAGTGACAAGGCCAGACTGTGCCGCTTCCTCTGCTATGGCTCGGAGGGAGACTTGTACACTGCAAGAGAGGAGGGGCATGTCAGCATGGAGAACGCCGGAGCTCTGCTGTCACTGCTGCAGGAGAGCCGAGGTGCCGAGGTGGTGGAGGAGATAAAAAGGTTCACTCAGGATGGGAGAGCTGTCCGACTCGGCCCCTCGTTTTTTGCCTTGGCTTTGTGCTCCCAGCACTCGGAGCTAAAGACCAGACAGGCAGCATTTAAAGCCCTGAAGGAAGTTTGTCAGGACCCTGCCCACCTGTTTTCTTTCATAAATAACAAGAAGGAACTGAAAGAGCGGATGAAGTGTGGTATTTGGGGACGTGCCCTGAGGAGAGCAGTGTCTGACTGGTACAATGAGCAAGATGCCATGAGTCTGGCTGCGGCTGTGACCAAATGTAAACAGAGAGAGGGATGGTCACACCAGGACCTGCTTAGGCTCTCACACACTAAACCAGCTAATGAAGGTGAGTTAACACAGACCCATACTTCCGGCTATTTACAGGCAACACAACTAAAATGTAGAAAGTTTGCTAAGCTGAATACCAATAAGCAGTATGTGTGAGCTTTAATAAAGATCTTACGGTCATCATTGGTGATTTCACAGAGTGTTGTAAATGCTACAAAATCATGTAATGATGAGAGGAGGGAAAATGCCTTAAAAGTCATGATAAACAGAAAAACTCCAATAGAAAAGAGAAACAGTGGTAACATAGACACTTAACAACAAGGACAGAAGACACTACATGCTACTGGCTCACAAATGTCCAAGTTAAATGAATGACTAAATGTAAATGTAAATACCAGCACCAAAGCATGATCTTGATTTGTGTTGTAAGATTTATGTTATATCTTTCCTGACCCCGTACATTTGTAAACCTGTCCTAACTAACAATCTGTATCATATACGTTTTTACCTTATCTCATGACTAAGATGAAGAAAGACCACTTGAGTAAGACTGTAATGGTCATTTGTGTTTTCAGCAATTGCCTTGATCTGCAAATATGTAACAAAAGGATGGAAAGAAGTCCAGCTTGCTTACTCTGACAAAGAGAACTCAGAAGAGGTTGTCAAAGTGCTTTCGTATCTTGAAGTGGTGGAGAAGGTCAAGCACAGTTGTGATGAAACAGAGGTCATCAATTTAATAGAGGAACACAAACTGGAGAGGGAACAGCTGCTGACAGACCATCTGAAGTCCAAGCAGGTGAGTGGTAGGGTTGGTTACCGTTTGGATTTTTACAATTCCGATGTCGAACCGGTACTTCTAAAACGATACTGATTCCTAAACCGATTCTTGAAAAATGATATCAAAGAAAGGCTCTTTATATAAAAAAAAAAAATAAAATTGAAAATGATTTAAATGTAACAATATATTAACGTTTTAAAGTACTTAAATATATAATAAGTAAACCTAAGTCACCTAACACACAACTACAATAATTTAACAATAAATAACAGTTACACTATTAACAAGTAACAACAAAATAATTAAGTCAATTAAGCTAGCTAACCGTAGACTACAGAGAAAGTGTGATATTTTTACCTTTTTATTTTATCTGTTTCATAGCGACAGAGGGAAAATATTTCAGTCGACACATTAAGTGGAACCGAAATTTGCATTTTAATCCGGTCCGAGTACTATCGGTTGCGTAGGTACCGAAACCCGGTTCCATAGTGGAACCGGGTTTCGGTACCCAACCCTAGTGAGTGGTGGGTGGTTCGTGCTGGTGTTAATCTCTGACTTCAAACACTTCAGAATCAGCTGAAAAACAGCATTGCATTGTCAGGGCATTTGTCATTTGGAAATATTTTTTGTTCTCATCAACTGATAATATACGCCCATGATTTTTTCTGGAGGTATGGAGAGCTTTGTTAAAGGAAATGCCTCTCCAATCAGTGCTTAAGATCTTGGGTAAGATGACATCAAAACAAATTCTTGAACCAGGAAGTTCAGAAACACAAGCCGTGTGTGACAGAATCCAGAGCGAGACGGCCCTGACGAAGGTAGGACCCATAGGACTGGCTAATTGATTTACAGTAGTATTTTTTATTAAACACGAGTCAAATGTCCAACTATTTATGTCTGTCTTGAAATCAACAGGCAAAGATCCACCCTTTCAACATACTTTTGTTTTCTGAAAACTACAAAAGAGGCCAAGGCTATCAGGGTAAAACAAAATGGGAACCAGTCAGCAGCATCCTCAAAGCAATGGACTCTGCCTTTTATAAGAGTTTTATGGTAGGTTCTTTTTATTTTCTAAGCTTCTCAAAGACCTTCAGAGAAGACCACAAACAATAGCATCCGCTAACTCTTAACCTCTCGTACTGTTGCGATTCTGTCCCCAGAATGTGGAGCCTGTGGGTAAACGCTTTGTAGTGGCAGTAGACGTGAGCACATCACTAAGCAGCATTGTCCCAGGGACGTCAATCAGCACTGCTGTCGCCGCTGCAGCTATTACCATGGTAAGACAATACTAGGGCTAGATATCTACACAGTGTGTGGGCAATTGTTGTCCATTGTTTCCTCTATGTTGATTTTGCCACAGCGGCCCGCCACGGCAAAATTTCTGCCGCCACGGTATCAGAAATAGGGCAGACGCACAACAGGGCTTCCACTATGTACATGTAGGGTGCACCACCGCTCCTTCAGCTGTTTATGAAAAGTCATAAAATCATAATTACATGACTCTGCAGAGCCGTCTGCTCTACTGAACTCAAGCAAACTGTCATCCGCTCTCTCTCCCCTTTAGGGTGAGCTACTGGAACAGTGACAGGACGTCATCACTCGCGAAGTCATGGCAACCAAATAAACAACAGGGCGAGTACTACTTGTCACTCAATCTTTTGCAAAGTGACAAACGGTGTCGAAAGCCGCGACATGAAATCCGCACTCACGCGGGTCCCGTGAAATATGACAGCTACAGTTTATTGGAAAATAGCATTGTGCACACTGAATTTGATGAATTTACGGTTTATCAGACCCCAGATGAGACAAGAAGCTAATGTTAGCGAACGCTGCAGCTATCGATTATTTTAGTAATCGAGTATTCTACCGATTATTCCATCGATTAATTGAGTAATTGGATTAAAAAAATATATACTTTTGTTTTATTGAAGAGCAATAATAAAAAATAGTTTGGTTAAATTTTCGGAAAAAGCTAAATTTTTATTGCTTACAATATCGTATCTCAAAAAACTAAACATTAAGTGCATTCAAGTGCCATATTACATTGTCTTTTTAAAGACATTTTATTTTTTTCAAATAATATCAACCTCAAACTAAGGCATACATTAAACATACATAAACATTACATTAAGTTGTACAACTTAACTTTCAGTTTCAACCTGAGACTGATCTGTATATAGGCCTATATGTAAAATATTAGTTATACTAAACCTATTTTCATTTATATATTTGATTACAATGCTAAACAGCTCTGTTACACTTATACTAGTAGATCATTGATCAGCTGTTTCTCGAGAGAGAGAGAGAGAGAGAGAGAGAGAGGCGCAACAATCAGCTGTTTTTCCGAAGGGATAGTCAACGCGTCAGCTCTTTAGATCAAATTGTGGTCACCACTACCTATTTTCATGTCTTTTGTTTTTGGTAGTTGTTGTGTTTGGTGTAGTTTCATCGTCCATACGATTCTGTTATTTACTTTTGTCGGGTCCGCTTCGTGGAATAGAGGATTAAGTTAGACTCAATGTTTTCTCTTGAGATGCTGAAGCACTGACGTTGTGCTATTATTGTGGTAAGCTAGTTCGATTTTGCAGTAGACATACTGTACAGAGTTTTCGTTTTAATTACGTTTGAACTAATTCGAAACTTTGGACACTTTCTGTAGTTTTCTCCAGCCTGTCTCTTCTCTTAGCCCCTCGCTATTTACGCTCTAGCATGTGTCGCCAGCAGCAGACTGAGCAGCGTCTGGTGTGCGACAGTAATAATGATCCGTGCGGAAACACCGTCCGTCAGCATACAACGTTGGTAACATTGATTTAACGAAGCTTCGAGGCAAGTCATTTTGCGTCGAGGATTTTTTGTAACAAATTATTCGAGTTATTCGAGGAATCGTTTCAGCCCTAGGTGACGGTGTTCCGGTTTAACTGGTTTTTGAATTAACTGGTGATATGTGTTGCAGGCAGGGCTGCACCGCTGCAGTAAACAATTCGGATGAATTCGCCTCTTTTTCACATTCATTTGAAAACATTACGGTATGAACGGGTTGCTGGGACAGTAGTTTTGGACCCGACAGATATGGCTACGTAGATGTGTTATGTTAAGCTACAGCCTCTTCACAACCACATTTTTTAATATCCATTATGCCTGTACTCATTAACACTTTATTCCGTTTTGGGGGTAAAAATGAAACACGTCAGTCATGCGCAAACGTGATCATTTATCATTGTTATTAATGTGTAGGTCTATATCAGCACAGTCTCTTCAACCTGGGCCGCAAGTCAAGTGATTATAGTTGTGTTTAATTTCATATGACCCATATTAGGAATCTGAATGATATCAAACTCTCTCGAGTAGCCTAGATTTGTAATCATATACCATGACCATTTTGTGTTGTCAAAGTAGGCCAACAAATTATGTGTGGGATAAATAAAAGTCAAACTCTGAGAAAAAAAAGCTTCATATGTTCTTCACATCAAATCACTAGACTTTTGCTGCAACTCACTTCATAACTTAACCGAGACTAAGATAACACTAAGTCGCGAGAGAGAAAACGAGGATCAGCACTTAACAAAGGCCATATGGTCATAACAATAGTGTATAGGCTACCATAAGACAAAAAGCGCGATTCTGGGTCGACACAGACATAAAAACACAACTAGTTGACGCAAAAATGAAACACGTCAGTCATGACTGACGTGTTTCATTTTTACCCCCAAAACGGAATAAAGTGTTAAGTGGGGTCCTGCAGTGTGTTGTACATCAGTTAGTTTTCGGTATGTGAGGCAAATATGAACCTACTTTACAGTTTCTAGGTTTGCATTTGCCCATGTTAAATTGTGATATCACCAGTTAACATGGGCGTATATTTCTCTCATATGTTAACCTGTGTTAATTTAGACTAAGAGTCCAATATATAGATATAAATCACAACATCATTTCAGCAGTGTGTAGTGTAGTGGTATAGATGATGTGTAAGTTACTCCGTCAGTTTTTTTGTCCATGACATCCAAGGTTCGAATCCCAGCTAGATCCCAGCGTTTTTTCGTTTTATTTTTTCGTTCATACAGTATGTGTCGTATTTGTGTGGATAATCCTTAAACGGACATGTATGTGTAAGTGCTACTGCAGTTGAGTTTTCTGAGCCTTTAAAGATTACAAATTCCCACACATTTTGCATGACATTATGTGATAGGGTAAAAATAAATAACAGATTAACATGAAACTTTCCCAGCTAATTACTTACTTAAGACATATTTTTTCTACAACATATCATATCCCAGTTTGCTTAAATTTTAGATACAGTGTTGTTAATGGTGAAATGTTTACTAATGTAAATTCACAAGTCGATCTGGGTGTCTCCGTGGCTTGCTGCGTAAGATTCGGTGCACAGTCGCCAGACAACGGATGATATTTCGCAGTGACAACGGCTAGTGTTTGCATGAATGTCTGTCGGGACCAGAATTAATGCTCAGCAACTCGTTTCTATCGTCAAGTTTCACAAGACACTGACAAATTAATGAAAAATAGTTTATTTCCTGGTTAGTCGGGAATGGGTCCTGAAAGGCCACGCCCACACCACATCTGCATCTATCACCAGTTAATTCAAAAAACAGTTAAACCGAAACAACGGTCCCTCTGCCTCTGACTCCCCGCTGCAGGAGACGCTGTATTCCTCCGACACGCTGTATTAATGTTACTGTTTTAAAACCGTTTTCCAGGTTAGTGGGGGTGCATACCGCTCAAAACCAACATGAAAAATGTAGTAATGTTCACTCAGCATTTTGTTTTGATTTGATTCAACGTCTCCGCTCATTTTACACAGCGTTAGACTGTGTGTAAAATGAGCGGTGACGTAAAATCACCGGTTTCAGGTAACGGCACCCTACGGTACCGTCTATTTGCTGGATGGTTTCAAGGTAACGGTCAGTAGCTTACTTTAGCAGATAAGCCCGTTGACAGGTAATGTTACTTTTTGATGTTCAACACCACATTCCCCCGCTGCTGAAAAAAATTTCTAGAGGAAACACTGTTGTCCCAGTTGGAACAGCTGTGACTGTAATCAGGGCTCAGGCCGTCCCATCTTTTAGGGAAGCCTAGGTCAAGGAATTGGTCTGCTGACACATACTATGGATTCCTACAAAATTCTTTCCACAGTATGATTATCTTAGCTCACAGGCCCTCCGGGAGTTATTAGCTGAGAGATGTGCCAAATGTAAAATGTGAGAGTACTTTTAGCATGTCTAGTTATTTTGTTTTGTAGCATTGTGTGTGTCGTATATGTCTGAGAGAGTTTTGGTAATTGGGATGTCCTGCTTTTCTTTTGGCTGGCACAGATTTTTGCAAGGACAGAGGCAGACACACATGTGCTGGCCTACTCTGAAGGAGCTTTGGTTCCATGCTCTGTCTCTGCTGACATGAATCTCACACAAACAAAAAAAAAAAAAAAATTAACGCTATATCACGATAGAAATTAAAAACAATGTTACAACCACCTCGCATTCATTACAAACCAACTTTTATTTTACACTACATTCTGTTTACCAACATACGTATATTGGTCACTCCAATAGCAAACAAGCATTGTGTTCATATTGACTTCACTGAATATATCTTGATCTGGAGTTCTGTTTCTGACCTTTCCACCATACTGTATGTTCCAGATACCAGGTGGCAGCACAGACTGCACCCTTCCCATCACATGGGCCACAGAGAATGGGAAAGCTGTAGATGTGTTCATCATTCTGACCAACAACCCATTGTGGACGTTCACTGCCAGCCCAGTGGAGTCTCTGAAGAAGCACAGACAAGTACATTTATTCATACATGTCTGCTTGGGGAGTGGATTTAATGTCCTCTGGGATAAAGATTGTTTTAGAAAACAGGCTTACATAAACACCAGGTAAAATTAATTTGCAATTTGATGGGTGCAGACTTAATAAGACAAATGGGATGAGGTTCCTTTTCACATTTATATTAATGCTGATCAATTTCCAGAATGACATGACATTTGAATAGTACAGTTTATTTCTTATTCTTATTATTTATAAAGGACAACACACATTAATCAACATTTCTGTAAATGTGCCAGTGTTAGCTAGCCGGTTAGTTTTCAACTGTAGTCCTTTGGACAGATGATTTTAGACCAGAGCAGCAGGAAGCAGCAAGACATTAGTACAGGTTAAACTATACAGACAGAAGTCAACAAGACATCATACAGACCACTAAAACAATAGCTTTCTCAGTTAGCCATGCAGAGCTACAGGAAGCAGCAAAACATTAGCATAGCTACACATCAAACCGTATGCACATTCAGTATAAGAAGCCATGCAAGCATCAGAACACAGCCAATCAACATAGACCTAAGCCATCTTCTAGCACCGTTCAACCATGCAAAGCACTAACAAGCAATAATGAAAAGATGAAATAGGCTACATCAAAGTTGTGGATGCTTTAATATAGATTAATGTTAGTTATAATTCACTTTGCACGATCTCGAAGCCAAAACACCCCAGAAAAGCTTTTTCACCTGGGTTCGAACATTGGGAGCCGTTAAGCGCTAGTTGCGCCGAGGACTAATGGATCCGAGTGTCTCTTAAATTACCCACTAATAATGCCCGAAATGATACCAAACATCTACAGTAGTACAAATAGGTTATGCACTCATAAAACGATGGATTGTAAAATTTGTAAGTACACCAGAAGTTTATGTAAATAACACTTGCCTGCTGGCTTCTGCTCTCTGCTGCTGCTGCTGCTGCTACTACCGGTCAGTAAGAGTGCTTAGGGACATCTACAAATTACAACACCGAAAAGAGATGCAACAAAAATATTTATTAATTTAATGATTAAATAAGGTAATGTCTCCAAACTTACCTCAATTATTACTTGTCTCCTGCTAGTTATACTACAGCACTTACTTTAAAAAATAAGTTAAATTAAAAAATATTTTTGCTCTTTTTGGTGTTGTAATTTGTAGACGGCCCTAAGCACTCGTCTTACAGCAGCAACAACAACAGCAGAGAGCAGAAGCCAGCAGGCAAGTGTTATTTACATAACCTTCTGGTGTACTTACAAACTTTACAATCCATCGTTTTATGAGTGCATAACCTATATATACTAGTGTAGACCTTTGGTATCTTCGGCATTATTAGTGGGGTAATGTTAAGAGACACTTCGGATCCATTAGCCTCTGCGCTAAGCTATTCAGCGGCTAACGCTACTCTACGCTAACTCTCCCAATGTTCGACCCAGGTGAAAAAAGCTTCTGGGGGGGTGTTTGGCTCGAGGTCATGGTGCAAAGGACCCTAGGGTGAAATTACTCCGAACCATCACTTTAATAAGAAGGTAAAATAGTTAAAATACAAATTAATTATTAATACATACCCAAGAAATGCAGGACGAGCTAAATTTGATAACGGGCAAGATATCAAAACATCAAATATGTTAGCAGCAGGTCAGCGTTAATAACAACAATAATATAAAAAATACTAGGAGATTAAAAATGTTCACAAGTCTGACTATCTACTACTATTTCATAAAATTGTGTTGTTAGAAAGTTGAGCGCTAGGAGACGGGCAATTTTCTGTAGTTGTTTAACACTTACTGAATTAAACTGTCATTTGCGCCCTTTTAATAACAATGTCTTTAACACAAAAAAGAAAGTAACATTTTGAGACCAAAAACCAAAACGATAAAAATAAAAAGTTCATGTGTATTTTCTCAACAGAAATCCGGAGCCAATTCCAAATTGGTGATGTGTGGGCTGACTTCCATTGGACATGCCATTGCAGACACAGAAGACAGGCGTTTACTGAGCATTTGTGGCTTCGACCTTGGAGCTTTGACCGTCATTCGTGACCTGGCCCAGGATCTGATCTGATAAAGAATTGGGGTTGTCTCTAAATCGTGTTGTTGGAGCACAAAAAGGAAGGCACAAAGTGTACCAACTTGGCTCACTTAGCATGTAGAGTGCCCTAAAAATCCAAAAGATGTTGGCAATTACAATTCCTAATTCTCTTTTTATGTTTTGTCGCTTACAAGTTAATAGACAAATTGTCCAGCGGGCTGGACAACACTCAGCAAATTTTATGTGCATATATTTTTTTTCAGAAATTTGAAAAGGAATTGATAAGATATGATATGTCATTGCATATACTGTCAAGAGTGTAAGTGCAAACAGCACTCTGTATGTTAAGTGCTTTGATGGTTCTTGGTGAGACACTAACCCATTGAACAATAAATTCCACTCACTTATAGCTAGATGTTGGTAGATTAAATAAGAGGAACAGTGTAAGAGTCAGAATGTTTGAGGCTTAGTGCAACTGTAGGTTTATTTTAAGGCGATTCACTGTTGTTTCTAGTATGTATGTATGTATGGTATGATTTGAGCAGGTTTGATATGATGGTAGAGGCATTTTAAATTTGAAAGCCTGTCCCTCCGTATTATGTAGCATCATTATAAATAATTACCGGTATACTGTAAAAGAGAGGAGTTGAAAACTAAAGCACTACAAGTTGAAACCTATTCTATTGACTTTTTTTTTTTTTTAAGTAATATACATGTCTAGAATTCAATTTTCACAACTCTTGCCTTTAGTCTAGGTACAATTTGTAGTTATATTAACATTGGTTTTCCCTTAAGACAAATTTTCTTTCAAAACAGAATTTTCTGTACTGCTCTTGTCCAATTTATTCTTTAAAGCAATGGTTCTCAAATGTTTTACACTGCGTACCACTTCAGAAAATATTAGGCTCTCTAAGTACCACCATCATGGCCCACATTAAAATAGAGTAGCATACGCTTACCCTACAATATTTATTGTTGACAGCCACAACCACACTGTACTTCCTCTGTACCGCTTCAACTGAATCCAAATTTGAGGCGACTCGGGTCATATTTTCTTACTGTTTTGCATCTTTTGCTACTAGCAGGCACTGTGGAGACTTCACTGCCGCTGCTTAAGTAGCGGCAGTAAGTAAAAATATTACAATTAAACAAACACTTATTTTTTTTTATATTTAAGTATTATTATCAAGTCAACTGTGCCGGACCTACAGAGCAATTGAAAATACGTTTCTCTCCGACCCACGGTGAAATAAAGACGTTTATCGTGTTTTTTGCCCCCAAGGCACTGTTGGGAGGCACTGGTTATGGTCAGGGTTAAGGTTAGGGTTAGGTGCCTTGAAGGCAGCCGGTCGCAGCGCTGCCTGGAAGGAGCAGTTGGGGGCAAAAAACACCATCGAGCATAGAAATACTACAACATTTCCAATAATAATTTGCACTAAAAAGAAGTAATATTTATAATTAATAAGCTAAGTAATATGTACAATAATACATTCTAAATAGTGCAAATTCCATCCATCTTCGTCCGCTTATCCGGTGTCGGGTCGCGGGGGGAGCAGCTCCAGCAGGGGACCCCAAACTTCCCTTTCCCGAGCAACATTAACCAGCTCCGACTGGGGGATCCCGAGGCGTTCCCAGGCCAGTTCTAATTTGCATTCTAAATAGTGCAAATTATTATTGGAAATGTTATAGTATTTCTATGGTATTATGTTTTTAAATATATT
Source organism: Perca fluviatilis (assembly GCF_010015445.1). Taxonomy (NCBI): domain Eukaryota; kingdom Metazoa; phylum Chordata; class Actinopteri; order Perciformes; family Percidae; genus Perca; species Perca fluviatilis. The sequence goes on from NC_053122.1 coordinate 15,026,186, forward strand.
AATAAAAATGTTTTTAAACGATATCAGAGATTCCATCTGTGTACCACTAGATGGAGCTTGTGTACCACCAGTGGTACTTGTACCACGTTTGAGAACCAGTGCTATAAAGAATACCCTAGGTGCTCTTAAATGTGATGATACATTTTTGGGGGGATTATATGGGATTTTCCTTTGTGACACAATAATGCCAAGGTTAGGGACTGTAAGTCAGTTGACTGTAAATTGGAGAAATCTCATATTTTATTATGAATTCTATGCTATTCAACGGGACTGAATCTCCTAGCACAGTAATAGTTATGTACTTTTTATTTAAGAATGTTCATTATGCAAAGACTAGTCTATATCCACAAAGTTCCACTTCCGGGATTGCTCCGGTGCCGTAGGAAATTCCGCCGGATGCATGTCTTTTCGCCATGTCTGTTTCCTACCGCATTCTTTGTGTTGCAGTTTTAAACTCCGGTGGATTTATGAGGACTATGATTAACTGCACAAAAGATCTCTGCAGGGTAAATCCAGACAGCTAGCTAGACTATCTGTCCACCCTGAGGTTTCTCTCACACGTGTAAAACTACTTTTGAACGTACACGTTCCACCAAAACAAATTCCTTCCCGAGGCCTTTTTGCAGCATGCTCCGTGCGGAGCTTGGCGCCACCCATGATGTTTGTGATTGGTTTAAAGAAATGCCAATAAACCAGAGCACGTTTTTCTTCCATCCCGGAATTCTGTGTGGACTCGCCAGACCCTCCTCTGCAGTGCTTGTGGAGGAAGGTCTGGCAAAGCAAGACTATGCAAAAACTAACATAACTATTACTTTCCTGGAATAAAATCAATTCAATGTAATTTTGTAAAACATGTCACTGTAGAGATTTAAAGTGTAATGCTTTATATTTCTTCAAACAAAGAATAAACCCACTGCATATAGTGTTTTAGCATTTGGGGCCAAACCATTTTGGGGACATGCAAGCAAACCACTACAGTGGTGCTTCTTGTTTTAGTCAAAGGTACAGTAATTGTAATTACTGACCACATTCATATAACTTAATTCATTCAAGTCATTAATTCACTCTGAGGATGAAGAGGAATACAAACCTGACCATGTTACTGTGAAGGATCTTTGTCCACATGCTGATAATGTCATTTTCAATGGTAGGACAATGTCCACCGTTTGGCCAAAGGTAAAAAAGCTATAAAACTAAAATATTAGTATTATATGATCATTTGAAGTCTGGCACAAGAGATAGTTATTATGGTAGTTCACAAGTCTTTTACCACCATGACTAACTTCTTTTCCCTCATATTGTCTGTTGCATCCATTGTGCTTAACATGTACTTAGTATAGTGGCAATGTAATCCCCTAATAAACACTTTGCTGCTTCTCAAATGTTGTGTTTGGCTGTCCATGTGACAAATAACCATCAACTAACTGTCTGACTTCCTGGAAGTCAACGATACTACCTAGTGGTTATATAATATGGATTTGTGATATATAACTGTGACCAAAGTGCCCATAACTGTGAAAGTGTCAGAGCAAGGCACTGGGACTCTACCAGTGCTGACAAACCAACTAATTAAAATGAAGAATTACGTTTATCTACATCGGATATTTAATTCGACCTGGCAAACAAGGGAAAAAAATGTGTCCACTGCCAGCTCCGACAATTCTGTATCCAAAGGAAATTGGCCTCAAAAAAGTTAGATTCAGATCAGGCAACCTACGAGGCCACATGATGTTAACTGGGGGCCTTGCAAACACACTACATCAGACAAGTGAAGATGGCGGATGTGTTGAGTGTTCTTCGCCAGTATAACATTCAGAAAAAAGAAATCGTCGCTAAAGGAGATGAAGTTATATTTGGGGAGTTCTCCTGGCCGAAAAATGTCAAGACCAACTACATAATCTGGGGGTACGTTAGTGCTAAAATATCTACAAATCGCCTCTGAAGGCCCGCTGCTGAAGCTCATCGGTGCCTTGTGGTGCTAGTAACGGCGGAAGGCTCTCTAGCTAGCTAGCTAGCTAGCTAGATGCTAAGATGCTAACCCAACTCCTCTCCTCGCTGTTGTACTTACAACTTTAGGCACTATTTGGTTACTATGGCATGATACTTACGTATTTTGCCCTAGACCACGTGGACTCTGCTAGCTTCTATGCGTGTCAATTAATATTTTTCAAACTTTGAATGTCTTCAAAGATGTAGCCAGCTACAGCTAAACTTGCAGTTGTGATGTGATGCTAACTAATTAGCGACGTTAGCTATCGTTGAGTTGTGTTCCCATGGAATCAGGGGTCCCGTGTACCAAGTTGAAAGACTTGTGTTTTAACTATCAGTCATGACTATAAGCGCTTGTGTTTGCCGTGCCAAAAGCAAACTTTGCTCATGTAACGCAGACCATGAGGTTGCTTTAAGGATTAGTAGGTTAGCTAACCGGATAACTGTCAAAAGTAGTTCTGTGTTAATTTGATTTCAGAACCAATGTTTCGTTACTTTAAACAAGTAACTCAACTACTATATTTTCTATATACCTATACACTTAAGATTAACTTAAATGTGCACTTGAGGTTTGAGTGATTTTTCTGTTTTTCTTTGCTTGTGTTTCTACCTTCAGTACTGGTAAAGAGGGCCAGCCCAAAGAGTACTATACTTTGGACTCTATCTTGTTCTTGCTCAACAATGTGCATCTCCCGCATCCATCCTATGTCCGAAGAGCTGCAGTAAGTGCTCTTGAATAACTTTCAAAGTGCCTCAACCTGTCAGTGCCAGTATTATTTTGGGTACAATCCAGTATTTCAGCCTCTTTTTGTCTCGTATGCAGAATATTTTCAGAAATGCTTTGGGGTGACGTGATTGTATGTTGTTTATAGACAGAGAACATCCCTGTTGTCAGGCGACCTGATCGAAAAGGCTTGCTGTCATATCTCAATGGCGAGAGTTGTAAGTAATGTTAACACTTCTGAGATCTATTGCGATTGTACACTGTGTTTCTATTGTGTGCAGAATTTTAAGAATATGTTTGTGTGTCCTTTTAATATTTTTACACTGTCCTGATTTCTTAATGGTTTTGATTGACTAAAACATTAATGACAGCTTTTATGGATTAAGCCCTACCAGGATGAGACGAGCTGTAGTTGATATCATGCGTAACTTATTAATGCAGTGTCTAATTATGTCTTTTCACAGCTACATCAACAAGTATTGACAGAAGTGCACCTATAGAAATAGGTTTGCAAAGGCCAACACAAGGTAAGTTCACATCATATTTGTTGCATGAAGTTTGAAGAGCTAATGCCACCTGCAGTAATAATTGATTTTTGAATAATTGTTGTTATATAAACGTTGACTACAATTTAATAAAGTGTATCTTGCGGCTATCTTTTATCTGCTACGAAACCAAATGGACTTTGTGCAGTGAAATAATACAATTCTGCTTTTTTAGTCAAAAGAGCAGCGGACGAGGTATCTTCTGAAGCCAAAAAACCAAGGATTGAGGTAAAATGGACATGAAATATCTTCCACTTACAGTTGCTTGGTATAAACACTATACTTACCTCAGTGCTGCTCTGGAGCATTTACTACCTTATCTCTATTCCATGAGCAGGAACAGTTCCAGTACATAGAGAAGCTATTACTGACGGGTGATGTTTTGTTGATTATTGGTAACAGCTGAATAATCAATAAGTTCCACTATAGTGAACCAATACAAATGTAGGTGGGGAACTCTTGTCCTAAAAGGGTTTTAACCACATTGAAATTGAATTAGACTAACATATTTGCAACAATGTAAAAGAACAGAACTAGTTTATCTAAGATGGCCTTTAAGTTTTGATTAAAGCCAATTTAAGAAGCATGGCTTAAATTATTTTACATCTCCAAGGATTTTTGCTTATTGAAACATTTTAAGTGTTCCATTAGTCAGTATATATTTAGCCTGTTTGTAAATTTAGTTATGAATGAAATGCATTTCGTTGCAGTTAAAAAAAAAAAAAATGTAATTGTTGTGTCGCTGATCTGGTAAATCATAGGCATCAGATATTAATATTATTATTATTATTATTATTATTATTATTATATTTTGTTTCATTCTGTAGTTTAATAGTTTGTACACTGTATTCCTTTTTAAGGATGAAGAGCGAGTGCGTCTGGATAAGGAGCGGCTGGCTGCCCGTCTGGAGGGCCACAAAGAGGGCATCGTGCAGACTGACCAGATCAGGTATAATTGATTTTCCCCAGCTGCATTTATACATAATGTGTTTTCTATATGAAGCAATACTCTCTCCAGATTAGTTGTGATTTTTATTCAACCATGTCAGTATTAACTGATCAATGTTAATCGGATTGGTGGATGTCACCATACCAGTTCCTCGAAACAGTGAGCCGTTCAAATGATCCTAACTTCTCTCCTCCTCCAGATCACTGTCTGAGGCCATGTCTGTGGAGAAAATTGCGGCCATCAAAGCCAAGATTATGGCCAAAAAACGTTCCACCATCAAAACGGATCTGGATGATGACATAACCCTGAAGCAGAGAAGCTTTGTGGATGCTGAGGTGGATGTCACCAGAGATATTGTCAGCAGAGAGAGGGTGTGGAGGACCAGGACAACTATTCTCCAGAGCACTGGAAAGGTCAGAGTCCACTTCAAGCTAATGATATCTAATGTCTCTCCCGACAGCAGTCAATGTTATTTCCCAAAATGTCAGACCGTTCAGTGTTTCCCGCAGATTAGTAAGCAATTTGTGGCGGGTGTTGGTGTCGGTGTCGCCCCATGTTGCCCTGTGTCACCCGGGGGGGAGACGGAGACATACAGACTTATTTTCGTAACAACACGCTGTTGGATGCTTTCCTCCTCTCCTACTTCAATGCCTAACATCTCTCTCTCTCTCTCTCTCTCTCTCGTGTCTTTCACTGGTTTGAGCCTGAAAATTAACAAATTAATAGCATAACTAATTACACTGGTCGGAATGTTCAGCTCTCTTTTAGACTGATACCTCTGGTTCAGGCTGGTCCTTATCCTCAACATGTGCCTTTTTCACTCGCGGAAAATACTTTTCAATACTCATCTGGATTGAAGCAGCAAACATTTAGTGTAAGAGAAAAAAATGACATAACATTATTTATAATACGTTTATTTGATTCACAGCTGCTACATACAGTGTTTTGACCTCGACAACCCAACTGCATTTTACCGCAAACTTGCGAGTAGTTAACTTTCTAAAGCAGATGCAATCGCTTGTTTGCTAAGAGTCAGGTCGGGACTCCAACATTAGTAACACACTGACAACATTGTATTCAGAATATAAAATATTTTTATAGCACTTTTTAATGTTTGTTTGTGTAAAGGTGTTCACGAGATAGATACCAACCTTTTGTCAACTTGTGAATTTCGCCAGTCATCTTCTCTCCTTTAGTGTGTGTGTGTGTGTGTGTGTGTGTGTGTGTGTGTGTGTGTGTGTGTGTGTGTGTGTGTGTGTGTGTGTGTGTGTGTGTGTGTGTGTGTGTGTGTGTGTGTGTGTGTGTGTGTGTGTGTGTGTGTGTGTGTGTCGCAAGTGACAGAGATGGAGGATAGCAGGGAAAGGAAATGCAGCTGAACTTGTTTTAAATAGCGTTCATAAAAAAAAATGAATAACGAAACGCAATGTGCAGGGGCCGGTGTTGATAGTGCGGCGCACCGCCACACATTAGTCTATGTGTGGGAAACACTGCCATTCCTTGAAATACACCTGTGTCAGATTAGCATGTGAATTTGGGGATTTTCTTTCATTCTTACCTGCATATTGGCTTAATATTGGACCTAGATTTCTGTCCTGACAGGGTCATTACACAGTTTGTAAATGAGGTTTAATGAACATGCAAAGATTACACACAACATTTTATGTCTGGAAAGCATTGTTGCACTGACCTCTGTGGGGATGAAAGTGTCTACTTTGTTGCTCTTCCAATCACCATTGGTTTGTTCTAGGTCTAAAGGGGTTTTCAAACTTGGTCCAAATACTTTAGTTCATACCCAGGATTGTCATTCAATCATTTGGGGGTGAAAGGCTTTACTGTAAGAACATTTCCAACCAACAATTTAACATTAAGCCATGTACATTACAAGGTATTTAATAGGGCTGGGCAATATGTTGGTATTATATCTATTGTGATATGAGACTAGATTTTGTCTTTACATTTTGGATATCTTAATATGACACAAGTGTTGTCTTTTTCTGGTTTTACTGGTTGCATTACAGTAAAATTGTGTACTTTTCTGAACTTGACTCTTCTAGCTGTTCTATAATTTGCTTTTACCCACTTTGTCATTATATCCACATTATTGATGACTATTCATCAAAAATCTCATTGTGTAAATATTTTGTGAAAGCACCAGTTGTGAACCCTACAATATCGCCGCAATATCGACATTGATGTATTTGGTCAAAAATATTATGGTATTTGATTTTCTCCATATCGCACAGCCCTAATATTTAATGTGCCAATTTTGTAACCATGCAGCAATGCCTTCAAAGAAGTCACATCTCTCATTTGAAAAGGTTTGTACTGATGTAGACTTTAACCAGATATGCATTTTCTGATGTTGAACTATTGTGAACCCTTTGGTGTAGACTTATTGGACAGCACTGGGACTTGCTAGAAACACATTTCAGACCACCATTTGGAGCTTCACTCGAGACCACTTTACATACCGGAGTTCGAAAGCAGCTGTCCTATTTTACCAAACCTGCTGAACTCTTTGGGACAATGACCTTGGATGTGGGGGATACTTCTAGACAACCCAACTGTGTAAATACCTTGAGTGTGTAGCAAGGTGAAAGTCTCAACCACTAGATGGCAGCAATAGAATAATTTTCGTCCAGTGTGTATTTACTCAAAAATATGATTTTTGTTTTTTATTATTATTTTTTTCTTCTGGACCACTGAGGTACTTTGAGATGCTCATCTCAAAGCCATTATAATGTCAATTGAATGCTTAGAGAAACTACTCTGGCGATTTCCTAATCTAATGTCCATACCGAGATGGGTACATTTAAAAACCTCTTCCTCTCTGTTTTGGGCTTTCATTCTTTTAAGCAGGGCATTTTTCACACCTTAAAAGTGTGCTTGTTGAAGCATCTGTTGAAACAACTGTGCAAAGGACAACTTTATAAATAACTTTGTTGTGTTATGTCTCACTGCCATGGAACATGAGGCCTATCCAAATCCCTGATTTTTGTACCTCACTGGCTCCCAATCATATAATAGTTTACGTTCTTATTAGTAGCAAATGGGATGTGGGTGGGTAAAATAATACATAATCGGTGAGGAAAATATGAATTACATTCTCTAAAATGTGAACATAGCACACAGCAGCAGCAGCATTTGTAAGTGAGTTTAGTGGGAAAGACACTCGAGCAACAGCAGCATAACTACATACATACTGAAAGCAGCCTCTCTAATCATTAAAATAAATTGTTAAAGGAACACGCCGTCTTATTGGGAATTTAGCTTATTCACCGTTACCCCCAGAGTAAGACAAGTCGATGCATACACTTCTCATCTCCGTGCGTGTTGTAAAGCTGTCTGACGGCTCCAGCATTAGCTTAGCCCAGCACAGATCCTGCAGGTAACTGGTTCCAACTAGCCTACTGCTCCGAATTGTGACAAAATAACGGCAACATGTTCCTGTTTACATGTTGTGATTTGTAGAGTGACAGCGTGTACAAAAAACAACGTAACATGGGACACAGCCATCTTCTAACCGTAAACAAACCGGGAACTATATTGTGTTATGTTTTTTGTACACGCTGTGACTCTACAAATCACAACATGTAAATAGGAACATGTTGGCGTTATTTTCTCACTTATTCGGAGCAGTAGGATTACTGGAACCATTCACCTGCCTGTTCTGTTATGGGCTGATGCCGCTGGAGCCGTCAGACAGCTTTACAACACGCACGGAGATGAGAAGGGTATGTATCGACTTGTCTTACTCTGGGGGTTACGGTGAATAAGCTAAATTCCCAATAAGTCGGCGTATTCCTTTTTAAAGAAAACCCTAATACATCAATGCAATACATAATTTAAAAAGCAACATGGACTGGTAGAGGGGGAGTGAAATGTACATGCGGGAAGGCCTGTCACCATAACAAATTTTGCTGGACGCTAAATTGTCCCAGAAATCATTGCGATAAACGATAATGTTGTTCTGAGACCATTTTCATCTAATATAATGATAATGGCATAATAATGCAGGTACACCTTTTCAAAGATTAATACAATTTTATTTCTAAAGAATATTTAACACTGTAACTGGAAGACATTTTAAATATCCACAATATGTCTTTGATCTCCTTTAGTATGTCGTCTTTCACGCTGTTGTACAGTTGTGGAACTGCCGTTTGTGACACGCATGTTCTCCCAGGCGATTCGTACTGGCTGTCAAATGTTTGCAGCATTCGTTGAGTGTTTGTGCGATGGACTACAGACTCTGTACATTTAACAATTATTTATTAACACTAAATATTACATTTAAATAATATATAATTAATAAATTATATCTATCTATATATGTGGCTATCTGCCACATGGCAAGTAAAGGTTTGTACCAAAATAGTTCTGTTTTTCAGTCTTCATTTTGGCGAAGGTGTGGCTGCTTTCTTCTGCTCCTCTGCTGTCTGCAAGTCGGAGCTTCGCGGGGGCGGGCTGACACACGCGCGCACGCACACACAAACGCTGGCGCACGCACCAGACGCCAACCACCACGTCGCTACTGTTTACTGATGGCTATCGTTTACCTCAGGCTAATTAATTGGCTAGTAAGTAGGGATTTTTGGCAGCCAGCCTTCCAAAAAAAAGCACAATGAGTCCGGGAGCCTCTGACACACTGACAGCGGACAGCTGTAGGCTTGTACCGTTAATGTTCTGTACGTTGTCTGACACGTGCAGCCACTTTCCTGAAACCGCTTGCGAGACTGACAAGTCCACAGCGGCGTGTATGTCCGAGCCTGTCTCCACCACCTGCAGGTTGTCAGCTGTGTGGTTTGGAATGAAAGGGAGAAAAAAGGATGCAGAGTAACACGGCCTATATCACTCCTATACTTTCCTTTTTCTTTTTACGCCGTCTTAACTGCAAAGTGCTGCGGGAAACCCTGCTGCAACTAGAAGCTAAGTTTCCATCCACTTGTACATCAAATTATCTGAAGTTTGGTAAAAAAAATACATGCGAATAAAGCTGGTGAAAGTGTGTTTCCATCCAGCAGCTTTAAAGTGAATGAAAACCTGTGCGTAATGACGTCACATGCTGTTTTGTGATTAAATTGGTATATTAAATTGATTTCAGACATTTTAAGGTGTTTCCATTCATTTTCGCACAACATTCAAGCAAACATTTGCGAACAAAGTTTTGCTAGACAAAAGTAGTAGTAGTTGTTGTTGTTTAATATTCGAAGCCGAAGAAGCGACGATGGGCCTTTGGCCGAGTATCTGATCCAGCTCATCAAAAAGGTGCAACTTGCCTTTTATTTTCGAGACAACTCTTTTTTTGAGACCTGTATCGCTGTTAGAGCGCCTTCCATTTACTCTGGAGGACGTCCCACGGCTTGTCGTAACCTTTGTTGGCCATTTCCTTCGAGTTCCTGATAAATGATGGCATTTCTTAGATTTTTGCTATCTAAAATAGCTGTTATATTTTGCTCGTAAATTAAATTCAAAAAGTCTCTTGTCTCCTCGTTCGTCCACTTACATCTGTCTTTGTTGACACCTGTCATGTGTGCAAACAGAGCGGAAATACTGGGCGGAAATGAACTAAAACTTCTTTGTTTTGTGGTGGGCTACAACCATAGAGTGACCTAAAACTTAATCGCAATTCATTAATTTATTCAGCAAATAACGTTTCCATCAGCGTTTATCGCATAAGCTGTATATCGATCAAGATCAAATCCGATGAGACCGAACGTATTTCCTTTGAGTCGATATTGATGAAATTCTATTGAATTTTACGTTTTCCATAAGGTATTTTTCATTCGATATCACTTAATTCGGATAAAAACGTGTGGATGGAAACATAGCTTCTGTCTCTCTCTCAGAGATCGATCGATCTTATTGTGCGATTTATTGACTATCGTGACAGGCCTACATGCGGGTGGGTCTCTAAATCGGAACAAAATAACCCTTTCAGTTTGGGAGCCTGAAATTTTGAATGTATCTCACTCTTGTTCACCAAATGATAGGAAAAGCAATCATTTTTGCAAGGGTGTTGAACCCCTCATAATCTGTATTGCTCCTCTGCAGAATTTCTCCAAGAACATCTTCGCCATTCTGCAGTCTGTGAAAGCCAGAGAAGAAGGGCGAGCACCAGAGCAGAGACCAGCACAGAACACTACTCAAGTGGTAAGAACAACATTCTGTGTACATTATATGTACGTTATATATTCCAGTTTCTTCAACTTTTCAAGAAAGTTTAACTTTGGCCAGGTGTGTGGGTGTGAGATAATAGGGCATGACTTGGATAAACCAGTCAATTGCTACATTTCCTTACACGTTCCTTTTTTTTGCAAATGAATCAATCTTGAAATTAACTGGAAGGTTGGAACAGCGGCAAGTCTATAAATGAGGGTTTTGACAGTACTGACAGTTATGTAAAGTAATGAATTGTTTGGGTTTCTTGTTTCCAGGACCCGTCCCTAAGGAACAAGCAGCCTGTCCCAGCTGCCTACAACAGATACGATCAGGAGCGGTTCAAAGGAAAAGAGGGTGAGTTTAATTTGTGCTTCTGTAGCTAATTTTAGTCTTGAACATTAACAAAGGTGTATGTGTGTGCATTGCCATCTTATGGACATAATGTGCAAAAGTAGTTATTCCCATCGTTCAAACCTATGTGTTTTTTAAAAGGAACTTTCAAATGTCATTTTTGGCCAGTTTTAATCAGATGAGATGAAAAATTAGAAGAGCCTCTTGTGTGGCTCTTACAGTCGTTTGTTAGCTATCCTTACTGTTTTCAAGCTGAACAGCCAATCAGATGGATTGGCTATATAGCCGATTCCAATTGAACATGTTGGATTCAACGTGTTGAATCCAACATGTTCAATTGGCCCAAAAAAAAAAGGCAGACAAAGGCTGACACGTTGCGAGGGTGCGAGGACACAACGCAAAAACTAGGGCAACGGCTGACAATCTCTTTGGGGTGTCAGGGCCTTAAATAGCTGGTCCACCTTAATGGTCAGCTCACCTTAAGTTATTGAGCCTGTGCTGATGTTGTCACTAGCTTTGTGGCTAAGTCGCTTTACTAACTTTCTTTAACCAGCAGGAAGGAAGCAAGCAAGACGCAGGAACTTGCATTTCATTCTCTGTCTTTTAATCTATTATTAGTCGAATTTGAATTTGCAAAGAGACTTTTAGTTCCTCAGTCTCCTTAATATCTGGGACAATTTTGTAGAAAAATACTAATAGTTGAGTGTGTTCAGTTGTTCAGTTGCATATGTCACTGATGTTCTACTGACCAATTAAAGATGTCAGGACACTGTGCTCCACTGACAGATGCCTCTATCTTTGTGGTAACTAGGACATCAGGGAATACTGTAAATACCAGCCATCTAAGACACAGCGTCAAACGCAGCTGCACAGCTGCTTTCATACTGACCTCAAAGCGTCAGCTCTAGGTGCAACAGTGATTATCCTTTTTTGCACTACATTTGTAACTGGGATTCTACTTTTCAGAAAATACATACAATAGGGATGACAAACAAATTAAATTTGGTAGAGATAAGGTTGAAAATTTGTTTTAAGTGTAGGAATTGAAAAATGCAAACTTGTTAGAGTATTTGGCCATTATATATTATACACTTGCTTTAGAAAATAACCCATTTTGTTCTGCCAGTAATCAAAAATTCTTTGTGTTGTTTTCTTAGAAACGGAGGGTTTCAAGATCGATACCATGGGCACCTACCACGGTATGACCCTGAAGTCAGTGACGGTAAGATAGACAAAACTCTGCTGGTAGTTTTGGAATGTAAATTTCACTTTGGGCACATCCAGTAAATATCAGTTCAAAATTATTGGTGTAGAGCAGCTGCTAAAGAAAACCTCAATGTGACCTCTTTGATAATGACTTCTGTGTTTTTTAGGCAGTAAATACAAAATTGTGTTAGGAATAAAATAGAGTAAACAATCTATGTAAAAAAAAAATATATATATTGCTGGTCTTTCTAATTCTATTTTGGTATCTTAAAGAGATTAAGATGCCAAGTGAGGAAATGCCCATTTCAGCAACTGTCGGGTTGAGACAGGAAGTGCCCCAAAGCATGCCTGCTTCCCTTCGGCACCCATGTTAACCATAGACTGTACATAAATATGATGTTAAACAATTTGGTTGTTCCACAGTCGGCTCGCAATCTAGTTTGTGGTATATTTTCTCAGCGAGCCCCAAGTGAATCATCTGGCAAGAAAACACATAATCTATTAAAAAGGCTAAAACATATGATATAAATAATCTGATTCTGTACTTTTGCTTTCACTTCTCCACCAAATCCTCCACCGTCTTTGAGTTCAATCTGACTCCTCCTACGCTGCTGCAGCTGCTGTACGGAGCAGAGCAGACATTTTCCCATGGGTGCTGATACGCAAAAATGAGCTAAATGGGTTTTATTTTTATGAAGGAAAAAAAAAAACGACTAGGGGTGGTGAGCAAGTAATGTAATCAGCACATGCCTGGATACAGTGTAACACTGGCTACCGCAGCAAGCCTAAAAAAATGCATAAACCACAAAACAATGTGTTTCTTTTTTTTTTTTTTTTTAATCATCTTTAAGATAGTCTTTTAGGGCCGGGACACATCAGGCCGATTATCGGCCGTGGGACAGTCTGGCGAGGTCAGTGACTCAAATCTGTTCGGTGTCCTGTGCCGTCGTCCGTCTGGGGGGCTGTCGGCGTTCATTTTGGCCGACCTGACATGTTCAGTCGGCGGCAGGGCAGTCGGGACTCACCCGGAAATGACGAGCGGAATGAGGTGACTAGAGTCTCTCAAAATCTGACGAAAATCTTTTAAACTGACCTTTGTTGAGCTGAAATTAAGACGGATTCAGCAACTGCACGGCCTATTTCTCGCTTAACGTGTTTTCAGAAACACGTCTCAGTGAACTATTTTAGTACAATATGAGATCATATTCTGAACGGCCGCCATGACAGTCTGGCTTTCAATTTCTGGAGAAAACAAACCCATGTGACGCGTTCGTCCAATCAGCTGCCGGTTTTCATTTCTTGGGCAACATTACAGATTAGCGCCGCCTGCTGTTATAGAAATGTATTACGTCTCGTCTCCTCTCGTCTTTTTGGTCTGTTCTGTGGCAGTTTTTTGGACCTCGGGGACGCGACTGATCATATCGACGGGGTTTTCTGTCAACGGTCGGCCGTCGGCTATCGGCTATATGTGTCCCGGCCCTTAGAGGTGCGTCATCGTCTACAGTTAGCTGTAATTCTTTTAAATGGAGTTGTCATGAGACAATATCTCACTCAAGTAATACGGGGAAACCCAAAATAATTTACTTCTTAAAAGGTTTTTTCCCAGAAAAAGGTTTTGGTCATTTGATACATAGAAAGTTGCTGGTCCCACATTTGTTGTTGATGTGCAGTCATTTCAGTGTTTAGTAGCTAACTTCATGTCTTCTGAAATGACTTAATTGACTATTTGATACTAATGTGGAAATGTTTATTGGCACTGTGCCCTGTCGACTCTTTTAGATTGCCCTATATGAAACATGTATGGTAAATCTTGCATTATTACAAAAAAGAAGCCTTTGCACCACAGTGAAACACAGCTTATTTTGTTGTAAAATATAACTGTGTACATCCATTGGTTTGACTCAGACATTTAAACATTGTTCATCTCTTTTGAAAAATGTTGGCGATTTAAAAGTAGAGCACTTCATCAGTTTTTACACATTTATGCAGAATTTGCAGTTTCCATGTTAAAGTGATGATGAATCCCTTGATGTTCATAACCGAATGAGCTGAGATATAAATCATTATTTGTATCCAACAAGGAGCTTGTAACAAGGAGAGTTTGGTGATAACTTTCAGTTATTTTGAGCTGGTCTCTCCCTGTTCATTCTGTTTGAGTTTGTCCTGCCTGCTCTCAATGTGTTGATGCATGCGTTGCGTTTGTTGCTCTGCAGGTGATGCCAGTATTTAAGTAGTTCATTGGGATGAAACCCATGTGATGTTATCAGATGGCTATACTTGCAGCTGGAATAGGACACCCGCCAGTGGTTGAATAGGAACTCATTGGAGGGAGGAGTGGGCTCGATCCTGAGCTTGGCCAGGCATATTCCCACATACACATCCTCCAGATGCAGGTGGCGGATTCTCAGCGATGCGCAATAGATTTTTCTCGCTAAGTCTCCAGAGAAGACGTAACCAGTCCCAGAGCAGAAGGTGGGATACTTGTCCCCTCGGTACAGCTCAGGGGGCATGTACCACTTGCTGATTTTGTTTCGGTTGGGTGCATAGCCTCTCATGTTATTGCCTGTGAAGTAGTTCTTCTTAGGCTTCAGCTCTGGCCTGAGCAGATTGTAAATGAGGTACTCTGTGTTGACGAACATGTCGCTGTCCGTCTTCATGACGTAGCTGGCTTGTGGGCAGTAAATTGCCACCCAGTTCATTCCCATCAATGTCTTTATGGTCAGGTTATTGTAGGAATCCATGAAGTCCTGCTGAATTATATCGTGATACCTCCGGCTCTCTGCTTCTAGCATCCTTTGTTGTAAAAGTCCCAGCTCTCCTTCATTTTTTCCCAGCAGAAACAGCCGAATGAATCCCACATTCGGAGCCACGCTCTCGTTCCCCCATGTCTGCCTTATGGCATTTCTTGCCTCCACCTGCCGAGCCTCCGTGGCTATCAGCAACACCAAAAATGGTGCGGGTCTGCTGTCAGCACATTTGTCTGGCTCGTTGATAATATAAGTAAAAGGCCCATGGGTTATTGTGCTACTAAGATCTCTCTCTGCACTTTGGCTAGTGTTGGCTGCTAAAGTGTTCAGAAACTCAAAACCTGGGTCTCCTTGACGGGAGGTGACACCCTCCTTCTCAGGGGAGCTGATGTTGGCATCAGCCTTGAAGGTCGGCTGAGGAACAATGACAAACCTCAATGTTGAATGTGGGGCGCTCATGTTCCTTTTGGCTTTGGTGGTATGAAGTTCACCACCTCCATACACCACAGAATGACCTCTCCACCGCAACATACCTGTGAGCTTAAGCAGCCACACCTGGTGGACCAGAAAGGCCAGTAGACCCAACAGTGAGAGGAGATAGAAAATTTTTGCTGTATGTGCACAACAGTGGCGTCGTCTCCACTGCATGGTTTCGGCAGGACTAATTCACTCAGTCGCTTGTAGGCCAAACCTCAGTAGTATCTGACTAGTCCTTGATCCCAGGAGGCAAAGTGAAGTCTATATGGTTGGTCACTTAAGGAACTATGACCCGTTGATGATCTCTAATTTCAGTGTATGTAAATCACTTGACACTCACAGACAACGTTGTTGTCTGACAAGCCAGCTGCAATGTGTCCATTCTGTCCCATGTCTTGTGATTGCCTAGGAGACAGAGTGTAGGATATATTTGAGCAACACGATGGATACAGCAGGTCACATTTAAAGCTGCTATACTCAATATTTGTATATTCACAATGGATAAAATGACTACATCAGTGTTTCCCCTACCATTATACTGAGGAATTATTGATTCATCCTGACAACGACTGATGCGTTTTAATTCAGGACAACTCAATCATATTGTGGAATTTACAAAATTCTCCAAAATTAAGAATTTCCCGTATATGCATTTGCTTAACGTTTATCTTACTTATTGGCAGTCATTTAATTCAAATGTGTACCATGTAGTTTTATGACTCTAATCTTTAGCTTTGTTTTTGTTACCTTCTCTGGTGTCAGGATCAGTAAAGAAAATGAAAGAAAGTGATTGTATTATGAAGCTGGGCTTCTGGATTGAGTTTTCAATATGAAATTTGTTTCATATAGAATATATTTAAAATAGCAAATTTAGTTAGTGAATTAAGCTTGAATATTAACACAAATTTCATTTTTCTTCCCCCCTTTGACTCATTCCTGCACTAGTCTCTTGTGGCTCTACAGATGACGAACAATATAATGCTAAAATACTAGTTGTACAAACCTTTTACACACTGCCATATAAGAAAACTCCTAAAGGTGCACATTTTTAGTACTCAGTTGGGTAGTGTTTGAACAGCAGGCTACTGTAGATCAAAATAAACTCTGTATACTTTTCAAGGAGTTACTTTCACATCTTGTTTACTGAACTTTAGGAATATCTTATGTTTTCAGGACAAGAATAAACTAGGGATGCACCGAATATTCGGCCACCGAAAATTTTCGGCCGAAAATGGCCCAAAAGGGCATTTTCGGTTTTCGGCCGAAATAACTTTATCACCGAAACAATACGGCCGAAAATGTTGTGATGACGCAAACAGAAACCGCGACCTGCACGTGTGTCAGTACCCGATCCGTTCCACCTGCAAAGCGTCTCCTAAGCAAAGAGGTTGAGACGGACCACGGAGTGAAAACAATGAAAAGTACGCTCTTGGAGTCTGTCAGCACACGTTTCAGTGAGATCTATTCGGATCCTCAGCACTTCATCGCGACTGTACTTGATCCGCGTTATAAAGACCATTACTTGGATGCGGAAATAAAGCAGGGCGCACGAGAAATGATCCAGGCCGCGATGGATGCGGAGAACCCGCGTGGAGACGGAGACGGAGCAGCGCCCAGCGCAGGAGATCAGAGCGCAGAAAAAAAGACTTGTCTCGCTGCACCAGATGAGGGGCATGCACCCTCGTTGTCTGATATGTTCAGTGAAATCCTGCAAGAAAGTGCCTCAATTAATAATAATAATAATAATAATAATAATAATAATAATAATAATAACAATAGGTAAGCTATTCTGTTCTTAGGCTACTGTATACTGTATGTGACTATCAGATTGTAGCCATATTTCTGCTAGATATTTTTTTAATTAAACTTTAATATTAATTTATACAATTGCAATGCCTTGATTTTAGTAAAGTTAGTACACAGTCATAGCCATAAATGCAATGGTACTAATAATTGGCTTAATTTCTTTCGGTGTTTCGGTTTCGGTTTTCGGTCTTGGTTTCCTCTTTTTTCGGTTTTCGGTTTCGGCCAAGAATTTTCATTTCGGTGCATCACTAGAATAAACAGAATATGTTGTGCTTCTATCAACTTAACATTCGTTTGCTCTTGAACAGCATCCAGATGAGGAAAGGTTATAGAAAGAACAGCCTGTGTTTGCGTGCTGCTAGCACCCTGAAGTGGATTGTGATCTCCCAGTTTTTTACTGAATTACACACTACCCTCTTAAAGGACCCCACCAAGACAAAGAGTGGTTTGTGAGAGCTCGCAGGAACACTGAAAAGACTTCTGTTAGCTCTCTTGCATTCTTGCATGTGTTAACAGAAATAGAGATGGTGTTTCCTTTTTATGAAGGCACACCCTTCACATCCTGTACGGTACACAATAACTGCTCATTTAATTAGCAGCAAGAATTATTTCTTCAGCGTAGCGTTGTGTTGATGCGCATTTGCAGCATGAACTCACCCGTTTTTATCTAAGTACTCGTCTCTTTTGGGCATCCATTGCTTCTGAATGTGATGAATTACAATCCTCACACACTGATCGCCCTCTTGGTCACTGCTCCTACTGTGCCTTTAGCCAAATCACAATCGCATACTGCTTGGGCTCGACAACTCAGACTCATAAATTTCCTCTACAACATGTGACAAATCATTCTCTTCTTTTAACCCAACCCACATGTGGCTGTTGCTCATAAAAATGTGAAAATGTAGTCCTCATCCAGGAATTTGGAGCTATCTACCACATGCGTCCACAGGCATGTGTTAGAGCTCCAATGTTGCAGTCTCTCCATTTGCCTTGGCGCATTGTCCCCAGAGGCTTGATGCTAACGGTGCTACTGCCTTTGGCCAAAGAGTCAGTGGTTGACAGTTAGCTGCAGCCCGGGGTCCTTTCACTGCCCTTGCTTGTCGTATTGTGTATATTAAAGCAGCAGTGCATAGATGGGATCATCTCTGGACAGTGCACAAGCCTTCCTTCCTCAGTTTGTTCTTCCATTACTGTGCTGGTCCTTGTTTTCTCTCGCTCTTCTTCTTTGATTCACATGCTGTCATGTTAACATCCCTCCCCCCATGTGCCTCTTTCCTTTTTTTGATTTTTGTTTCCGCTTTCCTCTTCTCACCCTCCTCATTCAGCAGCCCCTCGCACTCCACTCTGTGCTGTCGTCGTGTTGTCTGTGAGAGGGCTAGAGGGGTGAAAGCAGCAGGGTAGGAGTAAGATGAACAGGATGTAGCGCTGTGAGTTGTGTGTTCGTTGGGAAATACCTCTCAAGGCTTGGTGGCAGTACGCTCTCCCAACACGTCATGCCGTCTCTGCTGCTGTTGCTGCCTGCTCTGTTAAAGGGGAGGTGGGGGGGGGGAGGGGGCTTGGGCTGCTGACCTATTTGTATTCACAACCAATCCAGAAAGAGGAATAAAGCATTATCTCAATTTATCGTACTGTGAAGTAAGAGGTGAGGGGAGAGATGCCTTCATGTCGGCACTTCCACAAATCTTAAAGGTTAAAGATTGCCTAATATGATTTAAAGATGTAAACTGTCAGGTTACAGCTTGCAATGATGGACAGTGCAACTCAAAAGCCGGTTTAGTCCCAGTCTTAAACCTGCCAGTCTCTTGTATTGGATGATAATTGAAGACCGATAACAATGTTTCCTCTACACTCATTCAGCCGTGGTGATCGTGATTCTAATTCAACCACAGTATGAGTAGGGGAAGTGGTTTTCATTGGCGGTTGCCGGTCATGGTCCCTTTTTAGATGCACTCTGCCCACCTTTTATTGGGCTTAAATTGAATCTCTTCATAAACTGACGGTTAGACTAAGCTCTCTCAGCAGACATACTGGTATTGGCTGGGAGCTATGTTCTCTAAGCAGCCAAGAAATGGATACAGTAGGCTGTATAAAATAAAAAGTTAAAATAAATTGCAATCCTTTAAATGCTGTATTGTAAAGCTGTAATGTGGAGCAGAGCATATCTGCAGACAAGCTTTGATTGGCAGGGATGGACTGACCTGGTGTCAGTTGACAGGATGGGGATGAGGCTTACTAGCTCCTTCATACAATTTTATTTGCTAATGCTGGATAGTCTAAATGATTATGAGCTAATTGATTTATACATTTCTACTGAGGAAACATGGCTTGAATAATGTATTTCGAGGGACCTCTTGATCGTGCTAACAAGCTACGCGGAGGTCTCTTACATGTGTAACAGTTTAAAGCTTTACTTTTCGATTTTTTATTTTATTTTTATTTTTTTAAGCAATATCATGACCCAAACTTTTTATGGGTGTTAAAGATATATTAATTATAATATATATCAATCATATGTATGAAGCATAAACTATCTTACCATTACCACTATAAAATAGTGAAACTTTTTGTTCCAATTCCCCATTTAATTTTAATTAATGATGTGATAATTTACCAGGCCCATCAGTTCTTTAAGAAAAAAAAATTGTCAAAATGACGTCCATTACAATAAAGACTTTTGCTTAAATACACAAAAGGTTAGAATTACAATTTTAAATATAATTCATTTAAATTAAATTATAAATAATAAATTATTAATAATTATTTTTTTTTTTTTTAACTGAAAGGGTATTAGCCTTACTTTCCTTTTTGATTGCAATTGGTCTGGCATGTTGAACACTTGGAATTCAAGCATAATGCACATTAACTGTCAATCATATCCATTGTATATCCAAGTGTATGATTTGAAAATGAACTGGCAACTGCTTTTCACTGATGGTTTCAGCTTTCAGTCTTTTGAAAGAAGAAGTAGCCGATGATTAGGGCTGGGTATCGTTCAGAATCTTTCGATCCGGTGCCAATTTCGATACATCAGTTTCGATAACGATTCCTAACGATACTTTTTTCGATACCATATGTTTTAAAATCCATTTCAACATCAACAAAAATACATTAAACACAAAGCTTTTATTTCCACCTTAATTGTGAATCAAAACAGTTATCAAAATTAAAAAAATCTGGTAAAACTGCTCACTCAGAGTAACATTAATAAAAGTGCCTTGCCTTGCAAGCTCAGCCTGTCAGTCAGTCATCAGGGCAGAGAAACCACCGTTTTGGCTGCTTGTAAGAGGAAGTGGAACGTCAACAGCACCGCGACCGCTTTCGGCTCGCCATTAATATCATATCGCAGCAAACGCTGTCTGCGTGAAGTTTTAAAAAACTGTAACCACACTAGAAACCAACCGTGACTCTCTGTGACTTCAACAAGACTGCAGACAGTTTACTCCGTCTGCACCTCTCCGTGTGCGTATGTGTGTGTGTCGGTCGGAGCTCCGCTCTGTGTCAGTATGCAGAGAGGACAGATAAGCTTGCGCTTACACGCTAAGACGCTTTTGGAACCGAAATTTGGCACCGAAAGATAAAGAATTTTTCGATACTCATAGGATTGGAATATTTTTTTCGATACAAAAGTATCGACGTTCGGTACCCAGCCCTACCGATGATTCACCAGTTTCTCACTGACTGGTTGGTCTCACCGTAGCAAGCGCGATAGACGGCCACAGACAATGCAGTGGCACAACAGCTGATCAATTTGTGTTGAAACGATTGGTCGACTAATCGCTATCGCTAGCTAGCGATAGCTAGGTGGACAAATTCATTAACCCAGCTGCTGTTTTAATCACTGCAGGAATTGACACTAGAGCCCGACCGATAAAGGATTTTTAAGGCCGATAACGATACAAATATTTGGTGATTTAAAAATCAGATATTCCGATATATCGGCCGATTATATATTAAAAAAAAAATAATCCAGAAACGCGTAACAAAACAAATAGATTTTCCTAACATTAGTTATTTGTAGTTATTTATTAGTCCTCACTAAAATAATATGATAATGCAATTTAAAAATAAACTTGTTTGTTTTATTGTTACAACAGAACAGAGGAACATCAAAATATATTAAAGTTCTGATAAATAAAATGTATAAGAATACAAACTGAAGGTATGAATCTTAAAGGGTTAAACACGAGTGTTGCCAACAGGGACGTTTTAGAGCGCCCTCTGGTGGACAAACTATGCAACACCAACACTCATAACATGGTTGATGGGTGTTTTGTCCGTTTTTATTTTATTTTTTAAAATATTCATTTATCATTATTTATTTGTCATTATAAATGATTAATGAATATTTAAAAAAAAAAAATATAAATGCCGATACCGATAGTTCGGAAAATGGCTAATATCGGCAATACAAGCCCGCCATCGATCACACAACACAAGCAATTTGAAGGCTTCACAAAGCTCTGGGAAATTTTTATGGGTAGTTTATTATTATTTTTTGGTCTGCATGTGTCTGTCGCTCCTCTGTCAGTGTGAGCTCCAGCCTGCAGGAATGTCACTAGATAATGGATTACTGCTAGACCCCTAGTGTTGCCCCCTTTTTAAAGCCCCTAACACCACCCCCACCCCCCCAACATACGCACAGATACATGCACACTCGCACACACACTTACTTCTACAGGGAATTAATAGTGACCTGGGGGGAGTGGAGGGTGAGCAGCTCTCGACAAAGGAGCATGTTTTCTAAGGAGAATTCTATTAACATGACAAAGAGGGTAACTGCTTTTCTTCTTTTCCCAAAACCCAACTTTTTTTTTCTTAATCTACATTTTCTTCTCAAAACTTTATTCCTGTGTGTCAACGTCTTATTGGTTGTTGTTGAGCAGTCTTAGGCCTTTAGATTTACATGCACAACAACACACAGAGCAACAAATTTGTTTGCTGCATCATTTACATGGTTAAAGGCATATTACGTTTTATTAATATGACCCTTGGGTGTTGTGTTTTCCAGGAAGGAGCATCTGCTCGGAAGGCCCAGACCCCAGCACTGCAGCCTGTCCCTCGTCCAGGTTGGTTAGATTCAAAATATCTACGTCTTTCATGCATATGTCTGCTGCTTACAATGTTTTTGTTAAGGTAGCATAATGCTAATTTGTTTTAATACCTGCCTGTATTGGAATGTACAAGTTGTTGTTCTTGTTCTTGTTCTTCTTCTTCTTCTTCTTCTTCTTCTTCTTCTTCTTCTTCTTCTTCTTCTTCTTCTTCTTCTTCTTCTTCTTCTTCTTCTTCTTCTTCTTCTTCTTCTTCTTCTTGAGCTTCCAAAAAGTTGTTTTCTTATAGAATAGCCTTGGTAGCGGAGAAGGTTGTTAGCAACTACAGAGTCCCACAAAAACTGGGTTTTTGAATTGTTTGCTGTTAAACCAAAAAAGATTTGTATTGTGAAAGACTGTAGCCCACCAAGTTTGGCTGCGTGATATGGCCAAAAAATACAATCTTGTCGTTTTGTTTTTAAAACTTGGGCCAATTGTGTATCAGTTTCTTTTCCTGCAAAATGCCGAAATACTAATTTTAGGACTTAATGTGCATGACAGTTAAGAATAACAACAGACCTGGACCACTAGAGATGATAGTGAGAGGGACACAAATACAAGTGTTTTTTTTTTGTTTTTTTTTCCCAAATGTTATGCAACATCCCAACCTACCATCATCTTATTTATTCATGCATTATTTTTTATTCTGAAAGAGCAGGAAATCCCTCTCCTGGATAAAGAAACTACAGTATAGATTGTAACAAAGCAGCTTTTCTACCTATGTGACGTTTCACAGAATTTTTCAACGGTTAAAAAAATGTTAAATCTCTGTTCCCTCCAACATGTGTTTTAGAAATGTAGAAAAAGGGTCTTATCATAGCACCCTCACCTACTGTCATTATCATCTGTAACCTTGACCTGACTGACAAGGGGCTGGTTGTGAAGTCCAGTCTGTCCTGGCTGTGGGAGGTTTTCCTCCCAGTGATGTCAGTAAATGTCGAGCAGCTGTCTGCATGTGTCATTTGGACCCACAGCTTCTGCAGGGACAGAGGGGGGGAAATGCAAGGGGGTAAGCTTTGCTTCAGAACACGAACCTCCTTTGGCGCCATTTTGATGCTACAAAGCGATCACCTTCCGTTAGCATTCCATTGACTCCCATTCATTTTGACGTCACTTTGACCGCGAATAACTTTACATCTGAAGCGTTTAAAGACTCTATTTGTCCATTGTTTATTTCTAAAGAAACACAACAATGTATAAAAGGCTCCATTACCTTGTACCTCACGTTATGGCTCCGTAGCAGACGTTTTTGTAAAAATAAGCTAACGATTGTTTCATAACCAAGCGACTTACTGTCTCATAGTAGAGGAATTACCGTATAGTACAGGAGAAGCTCGCAGGCAGTTTCGACTTACGTTAGCTGTTTCAGTTTAATTACTGATGTTAGTTAGCAATAATTAGCCTGTGCCTATGTTATCTCCTTACATATACCTACGCTCTCCATCTTTGTAAGATTGGGAATGATTGAGATTTCTCTTGGCACAGCTAACAGAAGACTTCCAACTTTCAGACAGGTTGCTCACGTAACATTTACGTTGTCTCTCTCAGTTGGAGGCTGCGCAGTAACGCTCAGCGCTCACCGGAAAAGTGCTTCTAATATCTTTCACTGGTCTCCGTACAGAGCAACGGGGTCTGTTGGTCCATTATATACTGTCTATGGGAAAATGCCACCTTATCCTACCAAACAATCCAACACACTAGTAGCTGTTACATTTCAGTTTTTGTAGCTCCAGGGGATTTCCTTTGTACATTAGCTTCTGTCTATACGATATCCATATATACTGTAATTTGACAAGGCAGGATGGTGCATTTAAAGCAACATTAAGCAGCTATTTTTTTGTTTTCTCGTTTTACCTCTACTGTCCTCTGGCTGCTCTGTCTCGACTCTTGGTGGTTTACAGAGTTCCCTCGTTGGACAGAAAGTTGTTGCTAAAGTGGTTACTGCTCAGGCTGTATAGCTGCCATCAGCACAGTATAGCTGTGCTGCCTGAACTTGGATCGCCAATCAGCAGCCTCCACGGACAACATGGCAGACGCGATGAGACAGAAGAGAACATGGAGAAAGCTGAGACGAGAGTCTCAGGCTTTTAGTCGTTGGCTAGTGCTTCGCAAAAAAAAAAAGCTGGAGGATAGACGCCGAGCTGGCCATGCTTCCACTATTGCGCCCAGTTTTTTGAAATATCAATTTGTGCCACATATGACCATAGCATAGAAAATATGCACATGCTTTCTGGATCAAACTGCGTCTGTAAAAGGGACCTTTGTTTGGAGAGAAGAATCACATGTCTGTTTTAGTTTTTTTTTTTTTTTTCTTGCAGAATATGTAAGAGCACAACAAAGCATCATCAGTCTGTGTGTTGTAAGTGATGACCACCTGACTGGTTGATTGTGACACATTTGTCCTACAGCAATGATATTAATGATATAAATAGAGGTGTTCAACTTGATAGATGAAGAATATTTAAAGAAAGGAATGCCGGAGTTTACCTCTTGCAGATTAAATGGTCTACATGTGCCCTCACGGTCTTTCATTTCTTTGATTTTATTTTAGCTTTTCATGTGAGCCATTTGCAGTAAATAATTTCACGGAATCATTCAGTTATACACCCAGCTGAAGCATTTAATATTTGTACTAGTTATTGCAATTATTATTTAGTAGATACTTAATGTTGTTGGTGGAAAAACAGACCTGTAACAGTAGAAAAGCAAAGCAGTTTCATTTAGGGATCATTTGTATCATTATTTTGCCTCTCTGTGAAATGGAGCTTTGAATGTCTGCCCAAACCCGATTTGGGACTGTAATTTCTCTAAATGTTCCCAGTCTTGAATTGCGTCGGGTTTGTGCAAATTTCCCTGTTTTTTTTTATTTAATTTTTTTTAATCGGGCACAGGGCCCAAAACTGCTGCCTTGGTTCAGGCTCAGGTGAGGTTTAAACAGAAGCTGTGTGGGTTCTTTGGGTCCAGTCATAGTTCTACTTTGAAATGTAATGCGCTCTACAAATGTGTTTGTGTACATACGTTCTTCTTGTCTTTTTCCCTCTAGTTTCACAAGCCAGACCGCCACCTAATCAGAAGAAAGGTACATTGCGCTTACTGTTTTTGGCACATAAAATACAGTATACTGGGATGTTATATAATGTGAACCAACATAGGCTTTCTCTTCTGTCAGATAACTGCCTTTTATTTGACTGTCTATGCAACACAACCCGTTTTATCATGACTTTCTCGACAGGGTCCCGGACACCCATCGTCATCATCCCTGCCGCCACCACCTCACTCATCACAATGCTCAATGCTAAGGATCTCCTGCAGGATCTAAAGTAAGTATACTGTTGCTTGTTTTATCTTTGGGTTTATTTTCTTTTAATCTGCTCATTGCTACACTTTGAAGCATTAGGAATGAACATGTTTTTGGGGGGGAGGGGTTACATTTTAAATGGGTAGAGAAAGTTGTCAGGGAATACACAGTTATTCGTATAAAATGGTGAACAGAATTGGGCCCCAAATTTATTTCTCTGGCACATCCATCCCTTTTTTCGCCGAAGTCCTCAGCAATAAGTAGTATTAAATAAGTTGGAACGTTTAGAGACTAAAACTTGATTAATGTCTTAACAGGGTGGTCATTGTTGGCTTGTCGTAATTATATAACACCTGCATGAGAAGATGCTGGTGATACACCACCGCCAAGATGGAAAAGACTGATACACATGTAACACTATTATTTGTAAACTGTGATGGAACAAGGGATGGCAAAGGATGAACATCCAGTTTTTAATGTAACAGTGATATAATCAGGGCTGCAAAAGATCTACTTCTAATACCAATCTAATAAAACCCATTATCTTTGCTTGGAATGAGCTGTAATAATAGCATGCCATGATGAGGTTTAAGCCCAGAGGAGAAGAAATGGTAGGTAATACTGTTGGCTTGTGTGGCCAGGAATGAATTATGTTTGGAAAACTAATCTAAACACATAGACATCACAAATGATATTACATAATGACAGCTCAACTTATAACTCGTGTTTAGGGATGCACGGATATGAAATTTTATTATTGCTGTTATGACCATTTACCAATATGATATATCTATGATAATCATTCAATAATTTCCAATATATTGTGCATCACTAGTCATGTTAGACTGACAAAAGGACAATTAACACAAATACATATTTGCATATTACACTTGACCCGTTTCCAAAAAGTTGCTGTAAATGTAGAAATTGCTGTAATTAACCATAACTGTGCAACAATCTGTTACATCTAACGTGATAATACAGACAGTCTGCCAGTTTCTCTCCTTATTCTAATTCAATGAGAGAGAGTAAAGCCTACAGCATTACATTATACAAACCAAGCTAATAAAATAAAAACAACAACCTGGAAATAATCCTGAGGCCTGGATTTCTTTCAGTTACCAGGCTTCACCTAACCTAACAACCACGGTCCCGCATAAACTGTGTCACGACGGTGGTTATCAACTAGTTCAGTTAATCCCAGTCCAGCGGGCACGTTCAAATAAGAGAGGTGGTGTTTGCACAGCATGACCAATCGCAAACCTCTACCAGAGCCGCATATTTTACATAAGAAGAGCAAACTATAATTCTACATAAATATGTTGTATAATAAATAACATAATTCAAACCGATGTGCGCATTGGCAACACACGGCTCAACAAGCAGACAAATAGCTGATACGTAATTCCCTCCGCTGAAAATCTATAACTTTCATAAAAATACCCATCAGGGAATGTTAACAGGGTTGTCGGTCTCTAAGTGTTTTATCTTTTCTGAGCCTCTCTCTCTCTCTTTTTTTTTTCTCTTTCTCCACACACCGAGCTCCAACTGATCTTCTAAGGACAGTGACGCCATTATCAATCGAGTATTGATTGGTCGGTAGGCGGTGCTTTAACACCGGTTGATCTCTAATCTCCAACATAACCTGCTCCCGACCAGGTTAGGTGTTCAGCATAAGTTACCACGGCAATTGAACCCGGTAACAACTGATCCACCGTCGTGATACACAAATTCCTGGGTTGAACCTGAAGTTACCTCGTTAACGCCAAATCTTGCTTCGTAGTACAGGCCTCCCGTTTCATATCTTTCTTTGTTTTTCTATAACATTTAATAAGCAGCAATCAAAGTTTACGGTTTCCAGCCATATGATGGGAGTTCATCAATCAAAAACCCCAAAGCTGATTTGAGAAATTAGATTTTCAGTGACATGTAAGCAATGTGTAGCTTCTATAAAATACTGTAAATGAGATAAAGTAGTAGTATTCATTTTCTTTGTGCCATACCAGGTTTGTCACACCAGAAGAGAAGAAGAAGCAGGGTATCCAACGCGACAATGAGGTTCTGCTTCAGAGGCGCAAAGACCAGATCCAGCCCGGTGGCACAACACTAAGTGTCACTGTGCCGTACCGTATCATTGATCAGCCGCTCAAACTGGCTCCACAGGACTGGTAAGCATTCCATTCATGTTTGCATGTAATTTACAGTTTCATTAATGGCTTATTAAAATGTTCCCACTGAACAGGAACCTTGTGTGGAGAGAACCAGCGCGGGCATAATGTCAGCATTTCTAACTTACTTTTTTTCTTTTACTACGTTTTATTTATATGTAGCCCAATATTACAAATGTACCTTAAGGGACTCTGCAATCTGTACAGCATACAACACCCTCTGTCCTTACAACCCTGTCTTGGGAGAGAAAAAAACCTTTTTAAACAGGAAAAATGGAAAAATCCTCAGGAAGGGCAACTGAGGAGGGATAACTCTCCCAGGACAGACAGATGTGTGAATAACCAACCTAATAAAATTACAGTATAGACAATCCATTTGACAAATATGATAAATAATCTGAGCCTTTCCTTTCATTCTAAGAATGGCAAGTTACCCTTGTACAGCCTGTTTGCCTTAGTCAAAGCATGAAAACAGTGACGTCAGTCCACACCCACAGATGGCTCAGCTTTTGACACCAGTGTCTGAGATTGAGTCATTGGTGTTGGTCTAGTCTATATCCTCGACGTTCCACTTCCGGGATTGCGCCGGTGCCGCTGGAAATTCTGCTGCATGTCCTCTTTTCGGACGTTTTCTTCGTGTTGGCATTTTAAACTCCAGTGGATTTATGAGGGCTATGGTTAACTGCTCCTCAGATCTCTGCAGGGTAAATCCAGACAGCTAGCTAGACTATCTGTCCAATCTGAGTTTTCTGTTGCACGACTAAAACGACTTTTGAATGTACACATGTTCCGCCAAAACAAGTTCCTTCCAGAGACTATTTTGCAGCACAATGATTGTGATTGGTTTAAAGAAATGCCAATAAACGAGAGCATGTTTTTCTCCCATCCTAGAATGCTTTGTGGACTAGCCAGACCCTCCTCCGCAGCGCTGTGGAGGAAGGTCTGGCAATGCGAGACTAGTGTTTGACAAATATGAGTCGGGATTAAACATGCAGCCTTTTGAGGATGTTTGAGAATTTGTGTTATAGTCTAATCGTTGCAAAACACTGCCCTCTTTGTGTTCTCATTATTAGTTTTAGATTTTTTTTTTTTAAAGGGGGCACTGTTTTTTTTTTTTCATTTGTTCATTTTGTCTGTATTTTCATTATGTTTACACATTCGTAATAAAGTAATGCCTTACATCCTGTCGACATGGTGGCAGTCTGGTGTGTGTTGCACCAGGGTTGTCAACACCTCAGTCTTGCCTCATTATATTACAAAGAGCATTACATCTAGCTGCTAACAACACAGTTCAAAGATACCTAATGTCACAAGCATTAAGCATTAAACCTTGGTATGATATCAAGCAGCATTACATCACCATTAATATTAACTGGTGGCAGATGACTAGGTTTCATGTTAAATGCATGTTTGATTCTGTATTTTGTATCCAACTGTTAAACATAATGTCTCTTCACAACAACAACCAGCGATTGTGTGCTCCTGCAGGGATCGAGTGGTGGCTGTGTTTGTGCAGGGTCCTGCCTGGCAGTTTAAAGGCTGGCCGTGGCTGCTGCCTGATGGATCTCCTGTCGACATTTTCGCTAAAAGTGAGTAATGCAGATATATAAAATAATATAATTCTGCTTGTTACCGCTCCTCAAGTTTGATGATTTCCTGTTTTTCTCTGATATGGGGGTTAGGGGATTTTTTTTTTTAGCACTGGGGAGAGGTCTGTCCAAACCGCTAACAACACACTACCTGAACGCCTTTTTCTAGTCTCCCATTTCACTCTCCACAACGCTGTCTTTGGGCAAAAAGTCTTTCAAAAAGTTTATTTTTCTTGTAATGTTAGCCTTAGTTATTTATTTCTTACCTTGATTTTGGTGTCTGCATTTCAAAGCCATCTCCCGCGGTGACATTTTTGGTGGAGCTCGTCGTTTAATAGTGGACTTGGAAGAAAGCGAACATTTTGACATATTAACAATATGTGGAGTTAAACTGGATGGGCCCAATAACCTCTGAATAGTTCTACTTGTTGTTAAATTGCAATGTGAGCGGCAGCCAACGGGGGCGGGGGGGTGCATTATGTCGGCAGGATCATTTAAAAGGCAACCGCGACTATTGTGCGTCTGCCCTATTTTTGATAGCGTGGCGGAAGAAATTTTGCCGTGTCGCACCGCCACAATAAAATCAACATAGAGGAAACACTGAGCTCAGTCAGTAAGGAGTTGGGTTGGGAACCGGAGGGTCGCTGGTTCAAGTCCCCATACGGACCAAAGTATGGTGGTGGACTGGTAGCTGGAGAGGTGCTAGTTCACCTCCTGGGCACTGCCAAGGTGCACTTGAGCAAGGCACCGAACCCCCAACTGCTCGGACTTCCTTTCCATGGGCAGCCCCCTCACTCTGACATCTCTCCATTAGTGCATGTATAGGTACTGAGCATTTGTGTGCAAATAAGGCCTGTGTGTAAATGTGTATTATTATTATTATTATTATTATATTATTTAAAGAGTGAAAACATTGTAATTTCCCCTTGCAGGATTAATAAAGTATAAATTATTATTATATGTTACCTTGGACTCGATGTAAATGTGATTACAATTTTTTGCCATTTTCTGACATTTGTATAGACTAAACAACTAATTATTATCCACATTCAGCAGCAGGTCAATTTTTACCAGCCCACTCCACAAAGTTGTCCACCAGCGCTCTGTAGCTACTACTCCTCCTGTCCATCCCTTATACACCCAACAACTGCAGAGTAATCAGAAATATTCTGTAGGTGACATGCCTCTGAGTTGTACTGAAAGTCTGTGGTGGATACAGTGGACAGAAAAAGGAGACAGCACAGTCCCCTGTGGAGCCTGTGCTGGCCATCTGATCTGTCCCTAACACTGTATTGTTAAATCTTATGAATTCAAAGCACGTCCTGTAGCTACCATCCATACAGTACAGTATCAAAATCAGTTAGGATAACTTTATGGGGTCTAACCTAAGTCTGTCACATCATATGGATACAACTATAAAGATGCAATTTGCCTGTTCCCAGCATTAGCACAACACTTTGCGATGGTTAGCTTGTTACCTGTGACGATATATGGTAAATGTAACATCTCTTTCACTCAAAAAAAATGTCTGATGTTGAAGTGGAAATCAAGAGAACAGTGGCAGCGCCACACCAGTTACAGAACAACATGCATCTCAGTGTCAGTCCAAATTAGGCAAAATAAGCAGTTTGAACTCACTGATGTAAAGCCATTTATTTTCTAAGTGTTAGGGGAGTTCCGACTCAGAGGAGGAGAGGTTAGTGAGGCCAGCGTCTCCACGGCAGGTGACAGTGCGCACGGATCCACTGCGCCACGCATGGATGAAATAATGAAATAGTAAATAGGACTACAGTAACAGAAATATGTGCAGAATTAAGACCGTCAAGACGGCCCAGTGTTTGGTGGACCGGGTGAAAACATTGTAATTTCCCCTTGCAGGATTAATAAAGTATAAATTATTATTATATGTTACCTTGGACTCGATGTAAATGTGATTAAAATTTTTTGCCATTTTCTGACATTTGTATAGACCAAACAACTAATTGATAAATCAAAAAAAAAATTGAAGTTGGTTATGACAGCTTTGTAAAAAAAAAAAAAAAAACAAAAAAAAATTCTTTACAGGCTGGATGTGAAAGTTCTGTGTAGTAGGTAAACCTAGCTGGCAATATCTGCTGTTGTGATGTCAAGTCAACAAACTTGAAATCTCTGATTTCTTGCACTGTAATCAGATGAAAAAATTTAAAATCTTAAATGCAGGAATTTGTTAAAGTGGAATTTCCTCCAGGAAATGTGTACAGCTAGCAGGAGATAAGTGTCACACTGCAGCAGACACCGATCTTTATAGCTAACAATAGTCTGTTTATTGTTGGTGTTACTATCAAAATGCAAATGTAATAGTGATAGACTGATTTTATCGGCCGGACGATATATCGGCCAGATATTTGCGTTTTTACGTGTATCGGCATCGGCTGATACGCGGCTGCTGTGTTCGCCGATAGTTTTTCCCCAGCATTATTTACAGACAGGCGTCCACAGGCAGCTCTGTGTTGCTGGAGACGCTGCAGTTCACGTGCAGACCATGCACTGCCCCTCCACTACTAGCACCATGGCACTTTTAAATTACAAATATAGCACTTTATTTCAATGGCTACTTTTGACGTGTTGACAAAGGACATTTTGTGATGACCTGATTATATCTGTCTTATAATATGTCAGCAAACAATGCATCACCAAGGCTATGTTGTAGATGTTGATGAAAGCCTTTTACCCTTGCATCGTTAACCATATGCAGTGCACCCATCCATATGATGCACATTGCACACATAATTTGGGTGATGTGAATGTAAGATGATTGCAGAAGTGACACTGATCTGTGTTTTTGTTTATTTTTGAAGAAATGGCAGAGCAGATTCCGAAAACAAATCCAGTGTGGCAGGGTTTACATTTTTATGATGTAAATTGAGGGAGCAAAAGCAGTATCGGCTCCAAATATCTGCTCAAGAAAATCAGCAGCCCGTATCGGTCATCGGCTAAGGCTGATGGAAAAATAAATCTGCATCAGCACTAAAAAATCCATATTGGTCGATACCTAAAATGTAATAGCTATAGCTGTAATAGATGGCCATTTTGTAAATAGCATTTTGATGACCGTAATTTCAACATGCAGCATGTTCCACATGATCGCCTGGTTGTTTTTGTTGCAAGAGTGGTTAAAAATCCTTTCACACATTACAGTGTTATTACGCCGGCTTTGACGGCTGCTTGTTTCCTTCCGCCCTCAAACCAAATTCATCCATAGACGTGTGTGCATACATGTTTCCCCTCCAGTTCGAGCCTTTCATTTGAAGTATGATGAGGCAAAGATAGACCCCAACGTGCAGAAGTGGGATGTGACTGTCCTGGAGCTCAGCCGCCACAGGCGCCATCTGGATCGGCCCGTCTTCCTGCGCTTTTGGGAAACCCTTGACAGGTCTGTCTTCATTCTTGTGCACATCTATTTACAGTGGCTTGCACAAGTTTACACACCCATGCTAAAGTTGACTAAAAAGAGGAAGAAAAAAAGCATCTAGTATCCAGTAGCAGTATACACAGCCCTATGTTAAATTCCCATAGAGGCAGGCAGATTTTTATTTATAAAGGCCAGTTATTTCATGCTATGCATCCTGATAAAGTTTTGGCCTTTGGAATTAAAATAGCCCCCCCACATCATCACATACCCTTCACCATACCTAGAGATTGGCATGGGGTACTTTCCATAAGATCATCTCTCAATGCAAATCAAACCAGCTATTAGGCTAACAGACATAAAACCATGCCAATCTCTATGTATGGTGAAGGGTATGTGATGGTGTGGGGCTATTTTAATTCCAAAGGCCAAGGGAACTTTATCAGGATGCATAGTATCCTGGATCCATGAAATAACTGCCCTTTTAAAAAAAATAAATAAATAAATAAAAAAAAATCTGCCTGCCTCTATGGGAATTTAACATAGGGGTGTGTATAATTATGCCCCCTGTATTTTAAGGAAGAACATTTATTTATTTACGATACATTATTGATTCACAAAGAAAATTGGTGTCCTTAAAGCTTGGATTTTCCAAATTTTTTTAATTAAGGCATTAAGATCAATTTTCAAAAGATTGTATCTTATGGTGTGTAAACTTATGCAAGCCACTGTATACCCATCTATCTGTTTCCTGTTCTACTGTTTCCTGTTATTGTCAGTAATGCTTATACAACATTAGTTGTATAAAATTATGTTTAAAATTCATGAAGACCTTGGCATTGCACAAACTCACCCTTCTTCATCTCTTCTTCGTTTCTCAGATACATGGTGAAACACAAATCTCACCTCCGGTTCTGAGCCCAGATCACAGCGTCCATCTCCGAAAATCCTACAAGTGAATTCTTCGACCCTCCAACTCTCCTTGGTCCACCTCTTGCAGACGTAGCCCCTCTCATCCGAGCTGCCATCCCATCTTCTAACATGATCCCCATTGTAACAGGAGAAGCAGGACACATTATCCAGCGGATTCCTCGGGGACTCCTAATGAAATGCGCTGGATATGTTGCTCTGGACACTGGAGGGGAGATTTAGGGGATTTTTGTGTTTTTGTTGTAATTATTTTCTAATGTTTTCATGAAGTAAAAAAAAAAAAAATGTTTTATATAAAAAGGGCAACATACTGTGGAAACAATTTAAATGCGGTATTAAGCAAGATAATGGGGTCCGAGGGAGAGGAGATTTTCATTTTTTCTCTCTCAATAATACAGAAAAAAAATTGTGAATTCAGCTCAGAGAGAAACATGAAAATGACTCATTGCAAACTAAACGGCCACTGACTTTGAGGAAACAGACTTCCTTTACACTTATCTTTTTCTTTTGTTTTGGGTGTTTGTGGTCTGAATGTACATATATGATATGATGAAACCTGTCAGATCCAAAGTTTCTTTGAGCAGAGAGGACGACACAGGTAAGTGATTTGTTAATACTACTCTGCTCTGGCTCAATGAGATGATCTCAGTCAAGTAGCACATCTCTTGGTTATGCAATGACCTGGTTAAAGTTGTTTTCCTCTTTGTTGGAGTTGTGCTAGAGACGAGAAATGATAAAGTGTTGCTTTAAGTTGTCACATGAAAATAGACAATAAAGCCTCAGAAACAAATGTGTACAGCCTATTGTAGATCATTAGTGTTCACTTTATCAATATTATTTTCCCTGTAGTTTAATTACGTGCGTGTGTGTTTGTGTCGGCGTGTGTGATAAGTAGGGTGGTTGGAAAATCTGGCATTGCGGCTGGTGTGATCCCAGGTTGTCTCTTGTTTAGGTTTAATTTGAATGTATGGGAATGAAAACGTTTAAGGGTGACCTGACAAAGAGCAGTCCCTTTAGGAGACAGGAAACAAGGCTGGATTACCAACAGGGCAAAGAGGGCAACTATGCCTGGGCCCCAGACCTAGAGTCTAGGCTAGGGGACCCAAACAATTCTGTGTGTCCGTTGCATTTTAGTAATTGTATTACTTGTAAATTTGTTTGGGAATTAGCACCAGTAAAGTACATCACTTTGCCAGGTGGTCAGAAACACGACTCCCTATGAATGCTAATGCAGCTCCATATCTACTAGATGTGTAAAGCGGGAACTGCTGCCAGAAAATCAGATTTAACTAAATGTTTTATACATGAATTTTCAAGAGCCAATTTTTCTATGGGGCATCTAATTAACAATAGGAGGTTTTCCCACTACTTTTAGTATCCCAGAATGTATTTGCAACTCAATTCACATCAGTGCTTATAGGCCGGGAGCCAGGTCCACTCCTCAGGGTGCTTTTTTGCTACCTTTTTTTTTCACCATTATTTTCTATTATCTTTTACCTTGGGCCATCACAAGTTGATAACGACCACCCCTATCTCAGCCCCGTTTGGTCTCGGGGGACCAAGAAACACCCTTTTTGGGAAAAGCTTTTGGCAGAATGATGTAATTGTGAATATTAAGGTACTGCTGCTACATAAATGGTTATATAACCCTACAATTGCACAGTGTATCCTGACACATAGGGGGAACTAGCAGAAAAAGATTCTGGGGATTGCTGCCTTTTTGCAGTCAAATATCACCCTCAACATACCCCAAAAGACAAAAAAAAAATGTCTGTCCCCCTGACAAATTGTCATCAAAGTTCTCCACTGTACCTCAAATTGGAGAAAACAGAACTTTCAAGCATTACCATTCCATATGGGATTAAGCATATTTTTTGCATATGAACAATATCTTAAACAAGAGTTGAGACTTGACTTATGTACGGCTATATTATATGAAGTGAATTGCATGAAAATGTAATGGAAAAAATGTTATGCCCCTAGGTGGACTGGGGTCAGGGTGCAACATAAGGTACAATCACACAAAATCAATTAACCAAATGTGAGATTTATTGAAGTCCACAAAGTCCTCGCAACACAAGGAATAAAGATGACTAGTGTGCAGTCTGTTATCAAAAAGCCAACCTTCAATTGAGTAAATGTTAGTAACCTGTACAGGTAAACATTCTTTACAGCCAAATGGCAAGACTAAAATAAAGCTCAAACATAAAATAGAAAACATTTCTTTGGCTCTTAGATCTTTTTGCTGCTTATCCATGCTGTAGTTTGACGACTGGTCATGTTAGTGTATTGTATTAGTGTAGAATATAAACTCCATTTTCCTCTTCCTCATCTTCACTGAATAAACTTTGAATTCTGATTAAGTATTTATCGGATGGACCTTCCCTTTGCCTTTGAATGCTTAAGTGCAGTCAGCACCAGTGAACGCATGCAAGGCCAGAAGAGCTGCAGTGATGGTTCTACATTGAATTACACCCAGGGCCAGACCCCCTTCGAGCAAACAAACAAAATTGCAGAATTACTATATTATAGTGTATATTTATTTTAAGTTCTGATAACTTATAATGTCATATTTTGTGGAGAATTGTGTTCATTGTCTTTTGAAAATGGTGGAGGTGGTTGCAATAGTTAAATAACTGGATTCTCAAGTGTGTTTTTCAAATGTTCTAATGAAGGATTTGTGCAGTTGAGAAATATAATTTTCTCTTTCACTTATGTTATAATAAAATATGTATATAAATGTGCCAAACATGTATACACTCAAATGTAACAAGAGCAGAGAGCAACAATAATATAAAATATTAAGAATAATGTGCAAATTAAATATAGAATAAATATTCTAAATAGCACAAATCCTTCATCACACAAACGTGAAAACACACTAAACCTGATCGTTCTGGCCTTCCTTGATGCAAAATCATCAATGATGTCATTATATGAAATTTGATCCCCTATTGAATGATTGATACTGACGGAACCGTTCCTCTGGACATGGTTGACCTCAGGTATGACTTGATCAACTTTAGTTTTGAAAAGCTCCTGTCTGATTGAGCCACAGTGACTGGCAGAGTAAGTGCAATCCTGAGAGCAGTCCAAAAGTTAAGTCAAATGACCAGCTTCTTTTGGACTGTCCTAGATCCAGACTGAAAACCAGAGGGGACAGAGCTTTTTCAGTTGCAGGTCCTAAGCTCTGGAATGCTCTTCCCCTCAATATTAAAGCAGCTAGCTCTATTGAGTC
This sequence comes from Perca fluviatilis, assembly GCF_010015445.1. Classification (NCBI taxonomy): domain Eukaryota; kingdom Metazoa; phylum Chordata; class Actinopteri; order Perciformes; family Percidae; genus Perca; species Perca fluviatilis. The sequence continues at coordinate 15,062,840 of NC_053122.1, forward strand.
ATTTAAATCACTTTTAAAAACTAATCTCTTTGAAATGGCTTTTAACACAAGCTGAGCTGTGACATTGTTAATATTGTTTGTAATCATGTTTTTCATGTGTTTTAATTATTATTTCGGGGATACTATGTTTTTAATGGGTTTTTACTCTTTTTCTTCTTGGCTAATTAATATGCTTTTTATGCTGTTACCGGTATTGGTATCTGTACAGCACTTTGGGGCAGGAGTGACTGCTTGTAAATGTGCTCTATAAATAAACTTGACCTTGTTCCCCCGTCGGCATCTGGTCTATCTCACATGTCAAAGATGATGTTGACAGTTGATGACTTGGCATAATACAGGAGGATGAAGGAAATGTCAGAGTCTTTTGCTCTGACTCTAACTGTTCTGATGTGAGGCATTTTAGTTTGGATATACTGCATGTAAATGATCCGCCTCACATCAGTTTCTTCATGTTTTGAACAGATCTCTGGTAGATGTTCTTTTGAAATAACTCCAGCATCGCTTTCTATCTTGAAAGCAGTGACGGACTGGGATCAAAAAACGGCCCTGGCATTTGCAACACACTGGCCCTATTTTTGTCAACAACCTAGCTTGGAAATTTGTAACTCTTTCCACGCACCGTGCGGCTGCATGCATAAAATAACTTTATCAGTAGTGTCCATAGGGGTGCATCCCTTCTGGCATTTGCCCAAATTCCAGATGGCCAGTCCGTCACTGCTTGAAAGCTTGACCAGCCTCTATGAAAATGACAGGCCTTCGGATGATGTCTTCCAATCATATCATGAGAGCTCCAGTGATCCAGAAGTAAATGAATGAGTGCCTTCTTGTTTTCATCATCTGTGAGAAAACCATTCCAATCAGCGGGTCGAGGAACATTCAGCCCATTAAATATGAAACGTTCACCACAACCTCTGTAATCTCTCTCAGCTGATTTTGGTGAATAAAGACAGCCAATGTAAGTGTCTGTGCTGAATGCTGTTTCAGCTTCAGCAGGTAGACTTTTGAAGGTGCGATCGGATATAGTCTTCATTGTCCGTGGTACATTGCGCGTGTAGAATGAGGAGTTTCCATCTTGATTGAGAGCAAATTGGCTTGGAGAAGGAAGTTGTGTAGCCTATTCTGAGCATCTTTGATCATGTGATTAATTCCTTTTGCTTTGTTGTTTTTTGCGAAAAAGCCATTGATTGTTGAGATGGAGTATGGCGTCAGAGTCATGGGATAGGTCATTAGGTCAGAGATGCTAATTTGTGACTTAAAGGGATACGCCACCGTTTGTTGAAATAGGGCTTATCACGGTGTCCCCTAGCTCTAGATAGGTGGGCCAACGCATTTTTTGTGTATGCATTGTTTTAGTCCGGTGCAACACCGGCAGCGCCGCCACTAGTTAGCTTAGCGTAGTGAATGGAATCCTATGTTGCCAGTTAGCATGTTGTGAGTAAAAATGAGCCGACAAAAAAACAACCTAATTACTTGCACTGAGACAAAAAATGCGTTGGCCCACCTATCTACAGCCAGGGTAGAGGGTGATAGCCTAAGCCCTATTTCTTTAAGTTCTTGTGATTTGATGAAGATCTGAAAGATAAACCCACTTGTGGCCTTTCTGGTTTGATGCCACAAGCTTCCTTTTAGGTGTGGTAGACGACATTGTCTTGAATCTGTTCCTCTTGATGGGTTCAAAGAAAAGGAGCTTTTTGTTTGAAGTCGGTCACGGATGAACTTCTCTTTTTGAGTTTTGCCATTTTTCAGGGCATTCAGCACATCATAGCGCACCTCTTCTGGCATAGCTGCTCCTGAACTCAAACTTGTCAAGGCTGAGAAGTCTCAAGCTGAAATGGGTTGATAAAACTCTGAAAAGCTTGTACTGTTTGCTGCACTTGCTCCTCAGACCGAGTGATTCGTGGTCTGAGATCTCTTTGTTGCTTCTCTGTATGTTCGCCTTGGCCACTAGTCATTTCCCACATGGCTTTTACAAACTCTCCTTTGGCATGGGCAGTCAGGATATGATGTCGGCTCGCTTCCTAATTACTGGTTATTCCACAGATCCCAGCAGTTTGACTTGAATCAGTCTAGAAGTAGAGTGGGCCCCTTACACGTAGAAAAATATAGGACACCAATCTCCCACTAGAATCATTCTATTATCATTCTATAACCAGAAAAATATATCAACTTACCTCCAAAATTGTCTTTGCTGAATAACTTCACGATGTGACATGAAGGGTTAGGGTGTTGGTTGGTTAGTGCAGTGGTGTAGTCTACATGATACGCAGGTATATGCAGTATACCCACTAAGAAATCTCCAGGATTTCCATATACCCACTTAAAAATGTGCAATGATACGCAACAACATATATTTTTGTGACAGAACTTTCACTTCAGATATTTGTATTCACAAATACGGGGTTGAGTAACGTGACAACAAACAAAACTAACACTGCAGAACAGGCAGAGAGACTTTTCTCATCTTTCACTGACCCGCTCCTCGCTGAACGAGTGTGTATTGTGTGCGTAGCGACTGGGCCCCAATGCTCCGCCTACACTAATGCCACCATCCTCCCTTTACCACATTTAAGACAAATATAAGTAGCCTATTTTATTTTGTCCTTGTTGCTTTGGGATCAACTTTTGTGATCCAGGCTCAGGTCCCTGATGTGAAAGCCCCCTTATTCCTTTATATTCCTTTATATTTTTGATATTTTTTGAATATCAACTGTGTTTTCCTTCTCATAGGATAAATAAAGATATTCCCACCATAAATTGGTGCATAAATGTGTATCAGAATGCAGGATATTAGTCTTTGGTGCTCAAAATAACCCTGGGGGAGGACAACCAGACCCCACACTTTTGATATGTTCTCTGTTCACTTTGATATACCAATTTGAGGTACAGTGGAGAACTTAAATTGAAGCTTATAAACAAAAAGGCAGCAATCCCCAGAATCTTTAATCACAATTACATCATTCCGCCAAAAGCTTTTCCCAAAAGGGTGTTTTATTGGCCCCTGAGACCAAACGGGGCACAGATGGGGGTGGTCGTTATCAACTTGTGATGGCCCAAGGTATAAGATAATAGGAAATAATAGTGAAAAAAAGGTAGCAAAAAACATCCTGAGGAGTGGACCTGGCTCCCGGCCTATATGTTGATCAGCCATACTCTCTAGGACAGTAGTTCCCATGGCCCTGTGCTTCTCAGGCTCCACACAGAGGCGTGAGGATTCACAGCGACCCCCCCAGAAGTAGAACACCGACTGGCTTCCATCCCCGTACCTAACTTCTCAGGGGGGCCGACAGCCAGAGCTAATTCTGCTGCTCAAAGATTAGTGGAGCAAAAAAAGCTTCTCAGTTAAAGGTTCTGTAGGTAGGATTGTGAAAATCCAGGATTTAGCCAAATAATTTGAACATTATTCTCAGTCCCTCCTCCCCTTTCTGCCAAAGCCCAAAGGTCCCTAAACCCCTCCCCCCACGAGGGAGAATGAATGCGTGTGCCTGAGCAGTGATTGACATGCAGTTAGACACCCCCCCGTGGCCCTGATTGGTGAATCTGAACAGGGAGCGGTGGATTTTTGCAAATCACACTATAGGCTGTAGGTGGTGCCAGAGGAGCTAGATCTTTTTTTTAAATTACCAGTTTAATGTAGTTCTACTGGAACATAGGGTCAGATTCAGCAAATATGACAGAAAGTTGGTTTTATAAGTCTTAACTACTGCACCTTTAAGTTTGGTTGACAGCTTTTTGCTGCAAGGTCAGGATCATACATAATCATACATTAACGTTTGCTGTATTGTAACGTGTCATGTGTTCCTTCCACAGTCTTTGACATAAAATGCAGGCTGGCTGCAAGGCTTTTGTAGCAAACCCTGACTGGGTAGCCTGGCTACATTCTTAAGGGTTGAACCCCTAGTATTTGTTTTCCAGCTGTATTGTCAGATGAAGTCTGTAGGGGATTTTAGGTTTCCTAAATGAAGAGTAATGAGTGCTGCTCAGTCCACACAGTGCGTGATTAAGTATACTTCCAGGGCTGAACCAGGCAGAAATATCTGGAGGCAATGTGCACAAATAAAAGCAACAAAATAAAATGAAAGATGAATTTCAAGATATCACGATATATGTTTTCTTGGGCTGAACTAGACAAATTAATTTAATTATGTCAAGGTCTTTATTCCCTACTCAAAGCAGTGTCTTTATTATATCCTTCAGCTCACTTGTTTTCACTTTGCTGCATGGGTGTGAGAAGAAAATCGATGAAGGTGTACAGATGCTGGTCATATAATTAAAATATCATGAAAAAGTTGATTTATTTCAGTATTTCCATTCAAAAAGTGAAACTTGTATAATATATACATTCATTCCACACAGACTGATATATTTCAAGTGTTTATTTCTTTTAATGTTGATGATTATAACTGACAACTAATGAAAACCCCAAATTCAGTATCTCAGAAAATTAGAATATTGTGAAAAGGTTCAATATTGAAGACACCTGGTGCCACACTCTAATCAGCTAATTAACTCAAAACATCTGCAAAGGCCTTTAAATGGTCTCTCAATCGAGTTCTGTAGGCTACACAATCATGGGGAAGACTGCTGACTTGACAGCTGTCCAAAATTGACACCTTTCACAAGGAGGGCAAGACACAAAAGGTCATTGCTAAAGAGGCTGGCTGTTCACAGAGCTCTGTGTCCAAGCACATTAATAGAGAGGCGAAGGGAAGGAAAAGATGTAATAGAAAAAAGTATCCAAGCAATAGGGATAACCGCACCCTGGAGAGGATTGTGAAACAAAACCCATTCAAAAATGTGGGGGAGATTCACAAAGAGTGGACTGCAGCTGGAGTCAGTGCTTCAAGATCCACCACGAACAAACTTATGCAAGACATGGGTTTCCACTGTCGCATTCCTTGTGTCAAGCCACTCTTGAACAAGACACAGCGTCAGAAGCGTCTCGCCTGGGCTAAAGACAAAAAGGACTGGACTGCTGCTGAGTGGTCCAGAGTTATGTTCTCTGATGAAAATAAATTTTGCATTTCCTTTTGGGAATCAAGGTCCCAGAGTCTGGAGGAAGAGAGGAGAGGCACATAATCCACGTTGCTTGAAGTCCAGTGTAAAGTTTCCACAGTCAGTGATGGTTTGGGGTGCCATGTCATCTGCTGGTGTTGGTCCACTGTGTTTTCTGAGGTCGAAGGTCAACACAGCCGTCTACCAGGAATTTTTAGAGCACTTCATGCTTCCTGCTGCTGACCAACTTTATGGAGATGCAGATTTCATTTTCCAACAGGACTTGGCACCTGCACACAGTGCAAAAGCTACCAGTACCTGGTTTAAGGACCATGGTATCCCTGTTCTTAATTGGCCAGCAAACTCACCTGACCTTAACCCTATAGAAAATCTATGGGGTATTGTGAAGAGGATGATGCGATACGGCAGACCCAACAATGCAGAAGAGCTGAAGGCCACTATCAGAGCAACCTGGGCTCTCATAACACCTGAGCAGTGCCACAGACTGATCGACTCCATGCCACGCCGCATTGCTGCAGTAATTCAGGCAAAAGGAGCCCCAACTAAGTATTGAGTGCTGTACATGCTCATACTTTTCACGTTCATACTTTTCAGTTGGCCAACATTTCTAAAAATCCTTTTTTTTGTATTGGTCTTAAGTAATATTCTAATTTTCGGAGATACTGAATTTGGGATTTTCATTAGTTGTCAGTTATAATCATCACAATTAAAAGAAATAAACATTTGACATATATCAGTCTGTGTAATGAATGAATATAATATACAAATTTCACTTTTTGAATGGAATTACTGAAATAAATCCACTTTTTCGTGATATTCTAATTATATGATCAGCACCTGTAGTGTGGCAAGACAGATGATGAACGAGAAAAAACGCAGACAAGTGAGCTTCCTCACCAATCGGCGAGGGCAGGACAAGAGTGGTAAAGCAGATAGTGGAGAGGGAAATCAATAAAGACCTCCTTCATCTTTTATAACCTCCAACTGTTTGACCCTGCTTTGCTTTCTGAAGTCACCCTCAGCAGAGATGCAGTACTCTTTTTAGGTCAGTAGTTTGTTTCTGCCGGATTTTGATGATGTCCTGGAACACAATGTGACGCATAATGTTGAGCAATCGTGGCAGTGCCACAGGAAATGTCAAGGCTTAGAATTGAATATGTAGTAAATGCACAATAGCAAAGTAACTATGATTATTTCCAGTGTATGCATTTTATATTCACAAGTCAGAGAAACATTTCTTATAAGGATAAGCAATGCTGCTGTGTTACTGTATCTGTCTGCAGCTTTGCAACTTAGAAACTGTTAGAATATGGCTCCGATTATAGTAAAGGTGTCACAAACAGGCAGATCACAGTGTAAGATGTAAGAACCCTTCAAAACAACCACGCACCATTTCTTAGACTGTAAAAAACGTCGATTTTACGTTTTTCAAGTCTTTAGCTTTGAAGACAAATTAGTCTCAATATTGAATAGTGACAATTGCATGTTTCTTGATAAATAAAAAGGAGATTTACAAACACATACAGTATAACGATTTGTGCGTATGTTCACAAATGCATTGTCCAAACAAATACAAAACAACTTCAATAAATATCAGTATTTTACACACACACACACACACACACATATATATATATATATATATATATATATATATATATATATATATATATATATATATATATACAGTATATGTCCAACTTCAAGTTCATAGATCTTTCCTGAGACACTATGTCCATTTCTCCCCTCTGATGGAAAGTAGAAAAGGCTCAAGAGTTGTTACATGCTGTACACTATCCTGCTCTGACATGTTCTAGCAAATGGCAATCACAGTCTGACGTGGAGCCCAAAAACAAATGTATGATCACATCCTAATCATCAATAGCAATATGTTATTTTAATATATAATATTGAGGATGGTTTCTCATCTGTTTCTGTTTTGTGAAATGTTTTTTCTTTGGTTTATTTACAGAATTTGAACCTCTGTTACTTTGGCCTGACTCTGTTTGCTATTTCTTAATGCTGACGTTGGAGCAAAGCAGTCCGGGAAATCATTTTGAAATGTGAACTGTGAACATTCTGTGTAAACAAACGTGGAATAAACACAGCAGAATGCTGCATCATTTGCTGGAACATTACAATATACATATACAAAATATACAAAATGAAAGCCTTAAGGCAACAAATGTACAGAATCATCTTTGATCAGGAAAGCAACAACTGTCCCAATGCTGACTTTGTAATCAGATTAAGGTGTTGTTGATAATGTCACAATATGGAGATAATATCATAAATCATCAGGACTACTAATATTACTTTCTTAAAATCAAGGGAAACATAATAATTGGGTACTGTTTGTTAATATTACTTTGTATTTATGTCATACATCTGACTTACCATTACATAATCATGACAAACTTCCTCATAATTTCAAATTAGTCATGTTATGAGGAAGTCATATTTTATAATCTTTCTGAAAGAGGGGGAGGTATTCCTATATCTCACATGTACCTCTGAGATCAATGTGTGTATGTGTTTGTAATGTATTTGCTTGGTGCTTATTATTGTGTGTTTGCCTCAGAGCAACAGTGTAATGTCACAATCACAGTCAAAGGTTCACTCCATGTTTCTTAACTTTTCGGGGAATTCTCTTTCACAACAATTAACTGGCTCTGATGTGAACTGGGCACCTCGCTCTGCTCTAGTATTTTAAGTCTTAACAAAATGTGTGTGAGATATCTTGGATTTGTTCTTTTGGTTTGGTTCCCAGGAGGACTGCATTGTAAGAGCATTAAATTATATTGCCTATCTTTTTTTTCCTTTTTTTTTAAAGCGTTTCCTTATAGTGCTCTCTTACTTATCACTGTTTCAGCACAAAGTGCAGGTCAGCCGTGTCGTGCTCTGACTCTTGATGGTGGTTATTTGGTCCCGGAAGAAAACACGTATTCTCATGAAGCCAACCTCACGTATGGCTGTGATAATGGACTTAAACCAGCAGTGGAGGGTTGGTGGGCCACAATCACATGTCAAAATGGTGAATGGTCGCCTAAACCACAGTGTATAGGTAAGTGTTTTATAATATCTCCCCTGGTTTATTTGAAGGAGAAGCTGACAGCCTACAGAAGTGTTTTTTAGCATAAATTGTGTGTCACATTACATGTTTTATTTTAATTTTAATACCTTCTTGGAAAACATTTATTTATGATATTTATTCTATGTAAATAGTGCAAAAATGATGAAGTCATCCATCTGTCACTGTATGACACTGTAGAGTAAAAATTACATTTAAATTATTATTACATTTCTGATACTGTTCATAGTTCATAGTTAGACCTAAGATTGAAAAATAAATAAAACTTTTATATCATCTTTTTGTAACAAGCATCCAAATAATCTCATCGTACTTGGTAAAATTCAACTTGTTTAGTTTTTACTGCAATACCAACATTACACTGTAGTTTACATTAGAACAGTAATGTCCTGAAAAACCAGACTTTCAGGGGGTTCCAAGTAATTATTTACAGGGATCTTTCGCTGAGCTGTAACCACAGACTGTATGTAAAGATGGACGACATGACAGCTGAAATAAATCCTGACGATAATGTTCATGCAAATAATCATTTTCTCATTCTCAAAATAAAAAGAATTTCAGAGACACCATGGTAAAAATGTTTTTTTTTCCTTAGATGAAAAAGCTTGCATTCCACCAGATATACCCAATGCACAATACAAAAAAAACCTCAGAGGTTGGTATAAGAACAATCAACGACTCAGGGTAAGATGTGACGAAGGATATGAACACAAAGGCAATGATGCTACAGCCATATGTACAAATGGAACATGGTCCTCTGTGCCGGTCTGTGAGAGTGAGTAAGATGTTCTATATAAGCAAGCTGTTAAACTAACTGTGACCAGAATAATCTCAGTTTCTTTTTTTATGACATTTTTGCTTATTTTCACAGAAAGTATCAAAGCATGTGGTGAGCCCCCTAAAATCCCCCATGCAGTCATCATCCATCAGGTATACCATGAGTTGTTTGCTGCAGATTCAGTAGTGCAGTATGAATGTGAAGATGGATATACTGTAGAGGGAGGAGGAACCAAGGAATACATCACTTGCATGTCTGGAAGCTGGACTGAAGGCCCAATGTGCAGTAAGTGATGGACATTGTACTGAAATATGAAGTGATTAAAATACTTTTTAATAAATGCAAAAGTGACAATTGCACATTCGCTAAACCCCCTGAGCAGAGATTATCTGAGTTCAGAAACCATAATTAGGCATGGCAGGCCTGTCAAGTTCTCCACACACCAGAACAATGTACATTGGGATGTAGTAAGACTGATACTTGGTAGGCTATCTAAAGAGTTTGGAGGGTGGTGTGTGTGGTCTTTTTTTTTAACCAATTATCCAATAATACCAAAAATGCAAAGCAAAAGTGTCCAATTAAGTGTCCTGTATTGGGCACTTGCCATAATATCCTTCCTGTCAGGCAGAGGAACCAGACCAGAGAAGGGACTTGGTGGAGGTACATTAAAGGTCCAATATGTAATATTTGTACTGTAATAAATCCAAAAATGACACCAATGCCTCATCAGATATTAAGGAAACATGTTAAACTGAAATACTATCTTTTCTGACAACAATGCTAATTTCAGTATTTTTTCTTTTTGAAATTTACATTCCGTGACGGAATTTATGTTTATGTTTTGATCTGTGTGTTGTTATCAACGGCCCAGTTTGACAGCCAGGCCGGGTTGCCAGATATACCTGTAAAAACGTAAACCCAGCGCGCTACAGCTGTAACGGTAGTACAGCCATGAAAGCAGCACACAAACAAACAGGATCAACGGAGATAGATTCTACATGACATTAAAAAAAAGAAAACAGCATTTTCTAACAGTTGCGTGACCAGAGACGTAACAACCCCCTGGTAAATATTGGAGATTTATTTGAAAGATGGAGACAGCTTAGAGCCCAAAAGGACGCAGAGTTGGCTTATTTTCTCCTGAACAGGTAAGCATTAGCTTCACGCGAATTTATCACAGCTACTAGGGATGGGCATTTTTTGTCATTTCAACATTTGTGTACTCACATTGAATTATATAGTTAGAGTAGCCGAGTTGGTTACTCGCAAAAACAATTGAGACACAGCCAGTAAAGTGATCCCGACTGGTCCTGGCTAACGCCGCCATGCTAACCCTGCTACCTGTTAACGTTAGGACCAGGCAAGCAGCCCATGGCTGTTTACAACGTGTAGCCTCGTCAGCGGCTGGAGCCGACAACGGTGAGTTATTTTAAGCCACGAGAGGGGGGCTGTAAATCGGAAAGAGAGGACTGTGAGTTTGCAGTGTGTTTAGCGATTTTTGCCATAATTCTAAGCCAATGAAGTGTGTTCCGTCGGTAAGGTGGTGGTATTTTTAGCGTTTCGTATTGTAATTCTAAGCCGAGGAAGTGTGCCTGACTGGCGTGTGGAGAGGACAGTGAGGTTGTTGTGTTTTTAGCGGTTCATACTGTAATTTTAAGCCGAAAAGGTGTGTCTGTCAGTTGGTTACAGAGCTCCGTGTAAGCACGGGCTTTTATGACTGTCAATATAGCCAGCATCTACCGTTAGCTACTCCGCTGTGCTGTGGAGTAATGTCTGGCTATGTGAGACAAGAGTCTAGCAACGTTGTTGTGAATGCTGCGGTCTCAGCCTGGCAACCCCCGTGAACTTCGAGTCTGAGCAGGAGGGGGCGGGGGAAACGACTCTCCAGTATTTTGAATTGGCAGTGCAGTAACTATTTTAACCGCTAGCTGCCAGTATTACACACAATATTACATATTGCACCTTTAAGGTTATTAATACAGGTTATTAACCTGTACTAAATATGAATAAGTAAATCTATTGATCTAATGTCTCCATAGAACATTTATATACTGTGTATCTAACTTGTTGTTTTGTTTCCACTTAGACAGAGGAACCAGTTTAGGTACTGGAGATGATGGAGGTACATCTGGCAGCAGGACACCACCTGCAGGTGGAGGTAGGTCATTGATTGAAAGTTAGATTTACTTTACAATTTACATTTTCTAATTTTTAAAACTGTTTGATTATAATTCTATATCAGAGAGTAATGGATGCCAAAGAACATCCCAAAGTGAAACTAACAGGTGTGTCTTCTGTTCTGTATGTATCCCTTTATCTGCTCTGTATCTTACAGGATGGTCTGCCACCTCTGGCTCGAATGAGAGAGACAGGAGACCTCCATTCACAGCAGGTAAACCATTCATATTCATTGCATTACATGTATTGTACTAGGTCTATGTTCAGTTGGTATTACTTTTTAAATATTTATTATCTAGCTGGCTAGTTACTGTAATGAAAAAATAACTGAATGTATAGCCACTGGACATTTAAAAGAAATCTGTATCAATTCAGTACAGCTTTACTGAGTGGTTTTGGGATAGCTAGGGTATATATCATAACCTTCCCTCACCATTGACAGTACCCTCTTTGAAGCCCCTATGGTATTCAAATCTTTTTATTGAGATAAAAAAGAAAGAAGTGAAATACAAATACCCATAGAATCACACACACCATATAATAGAAACATACATACACAACATTGTATAAAATGTCATACAAAAAGCAAGTGTAATAAAAGCAATAACACAAAATAAAAAATACATAAATAAACAGTGATAACCAAAGAGACCCACTGCTGCTTGGATGCAAATTCATGTTCAAAGTACAGGAGGCTGCCAGACTTTAAAATACTTGTTAATGAAGCCTCCTGTAGGCTACTTAAGTTTCTCTAGCTTTAGATGTGCCATGCCACTCTGTAGTCATTTGGAATGCGTTGGGGGTTGGTAAGATTTCCACTGTAACAACATTAGTTTCTCATTAGTAATAATGAAGAAAAGGAAGCGCATCATCCTGAGCACATGACAGTAAAGCTTCCCATGGTGCGAAGCCCCCTATGTAAATATGAATAGACTTTTTTTATTTAGCGCTTTTCTAGTCTTAACGACTACTCAAAGCAGTTTAACATAGTACAGGAACAATTCACACACATTCATACACTGTAGCCAAGGCTGCCGTACAAGGTGCCACCTGCTCATCAGATAAACATTCACACACATTTGCACTCTGATGGCACAGCATCGGGAGCAATACGGGGTTCAGTGTCTTGCCCAAGGACACTTCGACATGGAAGTGCAGGGCAGGGATCAAATCACCAACCTTCCGATTGGTAGGCGACCGCTCTACCTCCTGAGCCACAGCTGGCCCATATGGTAGATAATACAAGATGAAGTGCCTTCTACGGTGTCCTTCTAGTGAAGGAGACATTATGCAGTGCCTATTGAATGTGAAGATGGATATACTGTAGAGTGAGGAGGAACCAAAGAATACATCACTTGCATGTCTGGAAACTGGACTGAAGGCCCAACTTGCAATAAGTGATGGGCATTGTGCTGAGACATGAAGTGATTAAAATACTTTTTAATAAATGCAAAAGTGACAATTGCACATTCGCTAAACCCCCTGAGCAGAGATTATCTGAGTTCAGAAACCATAATTAGGCATGGCAGGCCTGTCAAGTTCTCCACACACCAGAACAATGTACATTGGGATGTAGTAAGACTGATACTTGGTAGGCTATCTAAAGAGTTTGGAGGGTGGTGTGTGTGGTCTCTTTTTTTTAACCAATTATTCAATAATACCAAAAATGCAAAGCAAAAGTATCCAATTAAGTGTCCTGTATTGGGCACTTGCCATAATATCCTTCCTGTCAGGCAGAGGAACCAGACCAGAGAAGGGACTTGGTGGAGGTACATTAAGGTTATTAATACAGGTTATTAACCTGTACTAAATATGAATAAGTAAATCTATTGATCTAATGTCTCCATAGAACATGTATATACTGTGTATCTAACTTGTTGTTTTGTTTTCACTTAGACAGAGGAACCAGTTTAGGTACTGGAGATGATGGAGGTACATCTGGCAGCAGGACACCACCTGCAGGTGGAGGTAGGTCATTGATTGAAAGTTAGATTTACTTTACAATTTACATTTTCTAATTTTTAAAACTGTTTGATTATAATTCTATATCAGAGAGTAATGGATGCCAAAGAACATCCCAAAGTGAAACTAACAGGTGTGTCTTCTGTTCTGTATGTATCCCTTTATCTGCTCTGAATCTTACAGGATGGTCTGCCACCTCTGGCTCGAATGAGAGAGACAGGAGACCTCCATTCACAGCAGGTAAATCATTCATATTCATCGTATCACATGTATCGTACTAGGTCTATGTTCAGTTGGTATTACTTTTTAAATATTTATTATCTAGCTGGCTAGTTACTGTAATGAAAATTTAACTGAATGTATAGCCACTGGACATTTAAAAGAAATCTGTATCAATCCAGTACAGCTTTACTGAGTGGTTTTGGGATAGCTAGGGTATATATCATAACCTTCACTCACCATTGACAGTACCCTCTTTGAAGCCCCTATGGTATTTAAATCTTTTTATTGAGATAAAAAAAAAGAAAAGTGAAATACAAATACCCAAAGAACATAGAATCACACACACACACACCATATAATAGAAACATACATACACAACATTGTATAAAATGTCATACAAAAAGCAAGTGTAATAAAAGCAATAACACAAAATAAAAAATACATAAATAAACAGTGATAACCAAAGAGACCCACTAGAGTTTCGTTTCTCTGCCCTAGCCCGAGACCGACCCGAGCCCGGCCCGACTTCGGGCTGGGCCGGGCCGTTATTTTCCGCCACTATCCTCGGGCCGGGCCGGGCCGGACCCTTGATCAAGCATTTGTGTTTTTTTTTATCTTTACTTTAGCCTTATTGGGTGGGGAGAAAGCTATGCCATAATCAGAACTATTATCTATTTAGGCCAAAGTAACAAATGTGTCCAAAAAGTTACACAAGTTAGACTACAGTTACAAAATGCAACATGTGTCATGCGCGGAGTCTCCTCCTCTCGCACGCATCACCCCGGGGCTGCGGGCTGTATTGTGGAGCTTAAGTGCAACATGGAGCTTGAGGATGTAAAGAAAAAAAGAAAAACGGGAGAATTACCTTTGAGCAAGTTTGGATGAAAGTCGGAGGTATTGTTGGAAGAATATTTGCTAAATGACGTGTTCTTAGATTTCTGAGGACGAAGGAGAGGCTGACGGTCGAATTGGAAGTTAAGCAAGAGGGTTTAATAAAACAACATGAAAACGACACAATAAAACATAAGACACGAAACACTGCCAGCAGCAGACTGCAAACATGATTCCCCTTGCGGGGACACAGATTGCAGCCATGCGACATGACAAAACAATACACTGTAAACAGCGGACTCCAACTTGCTTCCCTTGCGGGTCACAGATTGAAGTCCTGAGACCTTCCCCGGATCACACATTTATTCCCCCACATCTGGGTGGTTCCTCAAATGAAATCTTCCCCTATTGGTCAGAGGTCTCTCAAAAGAAAGGTGAATGTTCCCAATCAGTGTCTTGAGGCTACTCCCGGTCACATGGTTCTTATCGAGACGGTGTCAATTGTTTCCAAACTACAGCAATACTCGTTCTTTGTCTTAATCACGTCTGGCTCGACAGGGGATGGCTCTCAAAGTTGTTTAAACAATAAGTCGTCCAGCGCTTTTACATTTATGCTAAATAACAGCAATGACCTAATTAATTCTTTAGAAGCTAGAGTTTGGGTGAGGCAGTCAAATGCTGATTAGTGTATTTGATTAGATCTAGCAAGTACACTGTTTTCAAAACTATAGCCGGGTTTTAACTTTTTAACTTCAACAGTATGGAGCCATTTTAAACAAGTCGTGGGCAGTGACAACATAGCCTATGTATCGGCTTTGTTGAGTGCATTAAGTGCGGCCGCTTCTCGCCTATGACAGCAAATAAAACGGAGAAGTGGATGATGAAGAGACCCATGAAGCAGGCTCGCCGTGGCAGAAAAGATGATAGTCAGCCTTCAACGTCCTCTTTTGTTACTTCTCCAAGCATAGGCTACCCCTGAGGGCGAGGCAAGCGGGCAAGCCCTCACAGAGAAATACGTTGAGTTTTTTTTTTACGTTTCTTCATTCAGATCCATTTGCGATCCGTTCCTTTCTGAATAAACAAACAGCGCAGTTTACATGCTTCGCTCCTGTTGCATTATTCATTAAAGGGGTGATAGAATGCAAAACCGATTTTACCCTGTCATAGTTGAATAACGACAGTTCGTGGGTAAATAGGACATACATAGAAGCTCAAAGTCCCACTGACACCCCTTTACTATGAAAATTTCATATTTTGAAACTGCCGCTGAAAACGGGCGAATCCCAACAAAGCTGGAAGTTGACGTCAACCTCCCAAAAACTGGAACCTTTGTCAGCCCATGGGTGTATTAAGAGAACGGTCACGCCCCAACATTTACATAGGCTACACAACTGACCTGAGATCAGGTAGTCTTCTGAATCTAGGTCGCGCATATCTCTGCTATTCCATTACAAAATTCACTTCTGAAACTTTTTTATGCGAGAAATCAACTATGTAAGGCTCAAATATGGGCCATTTTACGAAAATGGATGGCTAATTGCAAATTTTGTCCAACTGTGTGTCGGAATTCAGCTGCCGGTGCTGCCTGTGTTGCTGCCTCGCTGCCCGACCTGCCTTCCTTCACACACCCCGGCCTGCTCTGAGGTACTTGGAGCTCCGTCACGACTGGCAGCCCACAGCACTCCATACCCGCGCAAAGTCACCGGTTTTTGGATAATGGACTACTAAACGCTGGTGCTCTGACAGAGCTCCAGGGCTTGCAGCTCCCCTCTTCCTGCTAGCTAAATGCCCGGTGTGTGTGAGTGAGAGCACGGTCAGCGAGCTTGTTACGCCAGCAATCTGTTACCACAGGTTCCAGTTAATCTTTTAATGTGTGTAATTATAATGTGTTGAGTTATTTAAACAAACTATTGGGGAAATAAACGCCGCTTGTCCGCGAGTCTCATTGATAGAGCCTGCGGCTGGATGTAGCTCTATCAATGAGAGCTAGCTAGCCAGCCTCCTCTTAGAATTCCTCTGGAATTCACAAATATACATTAACTTGAAATCGGACACAGTTGTTAGCTTTATAAAACCTTTAGGGAGATGTTGTATAAGTGGCGTGACAAAATTCAAACTGTAAATATACTCAAATTAAGGCGAAAAGGAAGCTAACTATCCGTGATTTGTAGCTAGGATTGAAGGGACAGTCGCAGCTAACGAAACACTTTGTCTTCACAAATATTCATTAACTTGAAATCGGACACCGTTGTTAGGTTTATAAGACATATAGTTAGATTTTGTATAAGTGGCGTGACGAAATTCAAACTGTAAATATAATCGAATTAAGGCGAAAAGGAAGCTAACTATCCGTGGTTTGTAGCTACACATACAGTGCCTTGCGAAAGTATTCGGCCCCCTTGAACTTTTCGACCTTTTGCCACATTTCAGGCCTCAAACATAAAGATATAAAACTGTAATTTTTT
The DNA here is from genome assembly GCF_010015445.1 of Perca fluviatilis. Taxonomy (NCBI): domain Eukaryota; kingdom Metazoa; phylum Chordata; class Actinopteri; order Perciformes; family Percidae; genus Perca; species Perca fluviatilis. Next base: position 15,079,380 of record NC_053122.1, read on the forward strand.
GTGAAGAATCAACAACAAGTGGGACACAATCATGAAGTGGAACGAAATTTATTGGATATTTCAAACCTTTTAAACAAATAAAAAACTGAAATATTGGGCGTGCAAAATTATTCAGCCCCCTTAAGTTAATACTTTGTAGCGCCACCTTTTGCTGGGATTACAGCTGTAAGTTCGCGGGGTATGTCTCTATCAGTTTTGCACATCGAGAACTGATTTCTGACTTTGCCCATTCCTCCTTGCAAAACAGCTCGGCCACATGAGGGGTCAGTGAGATGGAGAGCGTTTGTGAACAGCAGTTTTCAGTTCTTTCCACAGATTCTCGATTGGATTCAGGTCTGGACTTTGACTTGGCCATTCTAACACCTGGATATGTTTATTTGTGAACCATTCCATTGTAGATTTTGCTTTATGTTTTGGATCATTGTCTTGTTGGAAGACAAATCTCCGTCCCAGTCTCAGGTCTTTTGCAGACTCCATCAGGTTTTCTTCCAGAATGGTCCTGTATTTGGCTCCATCCATCTTCCCATCAATTTTAACCATCTTCCCTGTCCCTGCTGAAGAAAAGCAGGCCCAAATCATGATGCTGCCACCACCATGTTTGACAGTGGGGATGGTGTGTTAAGGTGATGAGCTGTGTTGCTTTTTACGCCAAACATAACGTTTTGCATTGTTGCCAAAAGTTCGATTTTGGTTTCATCTGACCACAGCACCTTCTTCCACATGTTTGGTGTGTCTCCCAGGTGGCTTTTGGCAAACTTTAAACGACACTTTTTATGGATATCTTTAAGAAATGGCTTTCTTCTTGCCACTCTTCCATAAAGGCCAGATTTGTGCAGTATACGACTGATTGTTGTCCTATGGACAGAGTCTCCCAGCTCAGCTGTAGATCTCTGCAGTTCATCCAGAGTGATCATGGGCCTCTTGGCTGCATCTCTGATCAGTCTTCTCATTGTATGAGCTGAAAGTTTAGAGGGACGGCCGGGTCTTCGTAGATTTGTAGTGGTCTGATACTCCTTCCATTTCAATATTATCGCTTGCACAGTGCTCCTTGGGATGTTTAAAGCTTGGGAAATCTTTTTGTATCCAACCGGCTTTAAACTTCTCCACAACAGTATCTCGGACCTGCCTGGTGTGTTCCTTGTTCTTCATGATGCTCTCTGCGCTTTACACGGACCTCTGAGACTATCACAGAGCAGGTGCATTCATACGGAGACTTGATTACACACAGCTGGATTCTATTTATCATCATTAGTCATTTAGGTCAACATTGGATCATTCAGAGATCCTCACTGAACTTCTGGAGAGAGTTTGCTGCACTGAAAGTAAAGGGGCTGAATAATTTTGCACGCCCACTTTTTCAGTTTTTTATTTGTTAAAAAAGTTTGAAATAGCCAATGAATTTCGTTCCACTTCATAATTGGGACCCACTTGTTGTTGATTCTTCACAAAAAATTACAGTTTTATATCTTTATGTTTGAGGCCTGAAATGTGGCAAAAGGTCGAAACGTTCAAGGGGGCCGAATACTTTCGCAAGGCACTGTAGCTAGGATTGAAGGGACAGTCACAGCTAACAAAACACTTTGTCTTCACAAATATTCATTAACTTGAAATCGGACACCGTTGTTAGCTTTATAAGACCTTTAATTAGATTTTGTATAAGTGGCGTGACATGTGTGTAACATGTGGTAACAGATTGCTGGTGTAACAAGCTCGCTGACGGCGCTCTCACTCTCACACAACGGGCCATTCTCACACAACGGGCCATTTAGCTAGCAGGAAGAGGGGAGTTGAAGGCCCTGGAGCTCTGTCAGGGCAGCGGTGTTGGTAGTCCCTGCTGTGGGCTGCAGCCGTGACCGAGCTCCAAGTACCTCATAGCAGGCCGGGGTCTGTGAAGGAAGGCAGGCCGGGCGAAGAGGCAGCACCGGCGGCTGAACTCCGACACACAGTCTTACCAAATTTGCAATTAGCCATCAATTTTCGTAAAACGGCCCATATTTGAGCTTTATATAGTTGATTTCTCGCTTAAAAAAGATTCAGAAGTGATTTTAATAACGAAATAGCCCGATAAACAATGTATAACTTTGCAGTGTCTGAAATATGAGAGTCTCCCATGTGTTTCTATGTAGTTTGCTCAAACCAATCAGCGCGTAGCTCATTCTGAATATTCATCAGCATACCATATTTGGAAGAAAAGCTCTTGTTCCAAATAGAGCCATATTCACAGGGTAGTTAAGGGCCTAATAAAATATCATTCGGGCAATTTTCAGCCCAACCAAAGTTACATACCCCATTAGGAGACCTTAAGGAACAGTGTAAAATACCCTATATAATCATTCTATCACCCCTTTAAGATAATTTTAAACAGATTTCTGCAGTTCAAACAACTCTGAATTGTAGTTGAGAACGTCAGTTATAACGGCCCACGGATTAAAAAAGTGTCGGGTTGAAATAGGGCTCGGGCTCATAATTCCAGTTAATGTGTCGGGCCGGGCTCGGACACAACGTGCACGGGCTCAGGCTGGGTCGGGCTTGATTTTTTGGGCCCGAACGTAGCTCTAAGACCCACTGCTGCTTGGATGCAAATTCATGTTCAAAGTACAGACGCCCCACTTAAAAAAAAACCCCCCCTGCCCCCTTATTCCCTTTTGCCCCCCCCCCCCCCTTTTTTTTTTGGGGGGGGGGGGGGTTAACAACATTAGTTTCTCATATAATAATAGAAGAAAAGGCCAAGCGCATCATCCTGAGCACATGACAGTACGACAGCAACGCATCCCTATGCAAAGCATGTATTAATAGACTTTTTTTATTTAGCGCTTTTCTAGTCTTAACGACTACTCAAAGCAGTTTAACATAGTACAGGAACAATTCACACACATTCATACACTGTAGCCAAGGCTGCCGTACAAGGTGCCACCTGCTCATCAGATAAACATTCACACACATTTGCACTCTGATGCCGCAGCGTTGGGAGCAATACGGGGTTCAGTGTCTTGCCCATGGACACTTCGACATGGAAGTGCAGGGCAGGGATCAAATCACCAACCTTCCGATTGGTAGGCGACCGCTCTACCTCCTGAGCCACAGCTGGCCCATATGGTAGATAATACAAGATGAAGTGCCTTCTACGGTGTCCTTCTAGTGAAGGAAACATTATGCAGTGCCTATTGAATGTGAAGATGGATATACTGTAGAGTGAGGAGGAATCAAAGAATACATCACTTGCATGTCTGGAAACTGGACTGAAGGCCCAACTTGCAATAAGTGATGGGCATTGTGCTGAGATATGAAGTGATTAAAATACTTTTTAATAAATGCAAAAGTGACAATTGCACATTCGCTAAACCCCCTGAGCAGAGATTATCTGAGTTCAGAAACCATAATTAGGCATGGCAGGCCTGTCAAGTTCTCCACACACCAGAACAATGTACATTGGGATGTAGTAAGACTGATACTTGGTAGGCTATCTAAAGAGTTTGGAGGGTGGTGTGTGTGGTCTCTTTTTTTTAACCAATTATTCAATAATACCAAAAATGCAAAGCAAAAGTATCCAATTAAGTGTCCTGTATTGGGCACTTGCCATAATATCCTTCCTGTCAGGCAGAGGAACCAGACCAGAGAAGGGACTTTGTGGAGGTACATTAAGATTATTAATACAGGTTATTAACCTGTACTAAATATGAATAAGTTAATCTATTGATCTAATGTCTCCATAGGACATGTATATACTGTGTATCTAACTTGTTGTTTTGTTTCCACTTAGACAGAGGAACCAGTTTAGGTACTGGAGATGATGGAGGTACATCTGGCAGCAGGACACCACCTGCAGGTGGAGGTAGATCATTGATTGAAAGTTAGATTTACTTTACAATTTACATTTTCTAATTTTTAAAAAGTGAAACTAACAGGTGTGTCTTCTGTTCTGTATGTATCCCTTTATCTGCTCTGTATCTTACAGGATGGTCTGCCACCTCTGGCTCGAATGAGAGAGACAGGAGACCTTCATTCACAGCAGGTAAACCATTCATATTCATCATATCACATGTATTGTACTAGGTCTATGTTCAGTTGGTATTACTTTTTAAATATTTATTATCTAGCTGGCTAGTTACTGTAATGAAAAAATAACTGAATGTATAGCCACTGGACATTTTAAAGAAATCTGTATCAATTCAGTACAGCTTTACTGAGTGATTTTGGGATATCTAGGATATATATCATAACCTTCACTCACCATTGACAGTACCCTCTTTGAAGCCCCTATGGTATTTAAATCTTTTTATTGAGATAAAAAAAAAAGTGAAATACAAATACCCAAACAACATAGAATCACACACGTCACAGAATAGAAACATACATACACAACATTGTATAAAAGGTCATACAAAAAGTAAGTGTAATAAAAGCAATAACACAAAATAAAAAATACATAAATAAACAGTGATAACCAAAGAGACCCACTGCTGCTTGGATGCAAATTCATGTTCAAAGTACAGGAGGCTGCCAGACTTTAAAATACTTGTTAATGAAGCCTCCTGTAGGCTACTTAAGTTTCTCTAGCTTTAGATGTGCCATGCCACTCTGTAGTCATTTGGAATGCGTTGGGGGTTGGTAAGATTTCCACTGTAACAACATTAGTTTCTCATTAGTAATAATGAAGAAAAGGCAAGCGCATCATCCTGGGCACATGACAGTAAAGCTTCCCATGGTGCAAAGCCCCCTATGTAAATATGAATAGACTTTTTTTATTTAGCGCTTTTCTAGTCTTAACGACTACTCAAAGCAGTTTAACATAGTACAGGAACAATTCACACACATTCATACACTGTAGCCAAGGCTGCCGTACAAGGTGCCACCTGCTCATCAGATAAACATTCACACACATTTGCACTCTGATGGCACAGCATCGGGAGCAATACGGGGTTCAGTGTCTTGCCCAAGGACACTTCGACATGGAACTGCAGGGCCAGGGATCAAATCACCAACCTTCCGATTGGTAGGCGACCGCTCTACCTCCTGAGCCACAGCTGCCCCATATGGTAGATAATACAAGATGAAGTGCCTTCTACGGTGTCCTTCTAGTAAAGGAGACATTAAGGCTGTACCGGCGTACCCCCGCAGACCCCTCTGCGTCTACGCCGGACCCTACGCCGTAGACTGACGTGCACCTCTCGAATAAATTAACTACACGTCGCAGCGACATGAACAACATGAAATCAAGGAGAGGGTTAACTTTTCCTGCTACAGATTTTCCACCTTGTTCAGAAATCACAGGGGAGACACTTTTTCTCTCACTATGACTCTAGAGTCGGTACTCGCTCGCTCGCTCTCCACAGTGCGGAGGAGGGTCTGGCTAGTCCACATAGCATTCCGAGATGGGAGAAAAATGTGCTCTGTTTTATTGCCATTTCTTTAAACCAATCACAATCGTGATGGGCGGTGATGGGCGGTGCTAAGCTCCGCACTGAGCCGCTGCAAAATAGCCTCAGGAAGGAACTTGTTTTGGTGGAACCCAAACATTCTAAAGTTGTTTTAGTCGTGCAAGAGAAAACTCAGATTGGACAGATACAGTCATGGCCAAAAGTGTTGGCACCCCTGAACTTTTTCCAGAAAATCAAGTATTTCTCACAGAAAAGTATTGCATTAACACATGTTTTGCTATACACGTTTATTCCCTTTGTGTGTATTGGAACAAAACAAAAAAAGAAGGAAAAAAAACAAATCCAAAAATGGGCTGGACAAAATTATTGGCACCCTTTCAAAATTGTGGATAAATAAGATTGTTTCAAGCATGTGATGCTCCTTTAAACTCACCTGGGGCAAGTAACAGGTGTGGGCAATATAAAAATCACACCTGAAAGCAGATAAAAAGGAGAGAAGTTGATTTAGTCTGTGCATTGTGTGTCTGTGTGTACCACACTAAGCATGGACAACAGAAAGAGGAGAAGAGAACTGTCTGAGGACTTGAGAAGCAGCCCCAAACAAGTTCCAAAGAAATTCAAGCTGTCCTGCAGGCTCAGGGTGCATCCGTGTCAGCACGAACTATCCGTCGACATTTGAATGAAATAACACGCTATGGCAGGAGACCCAGGAGGACCCCACTGCTGACACAGAGACATAAAAAAGCAAGACTACAGTTTGCCAAAATGTACTTGAGTAAGCCAAAATCCTTCTGGGAAAACATTTTGTGGACAGATGAGACCAAGATAGAGCTTTTTGGTAAAGCACATCATTCTACTGTTTACCGAAAACGGAATGAGGCCTACAAAGAAAAGAACACAGTACCTACACTCAAATATGGTGGAGGTTCAAAGATGTTTTGGGGTTGTTTTGCTGCCTCTGGCACTGGGTGCCTTGACTGTGTGCAAGGCATCATGAAATCTGAGGATTACCAAAGGATTTTGGGTCACAATGCAGGGCCCAGTGTCAAAAAGCTGGGTTTGCGTCCGAGATCGTGGGTCTTCCAGCAGGACAATCACCCCAAACATACTTCAAAAAGCACACAGAAATGGTTGGCAAGAAAGCGCTGGAGAGTTCTGAAGTGGCCAGCAATGAGTCCAGATCTAAATCCCATAGAACACCTGCGGAGAGATCTTAAAATTGCTGTTGGGAAAAAGCGCCCTTCCAATATGAGAGACCTGGAGCAGGTTGCAAAGGAAGAGTGGTCCAAAATTCCAGGTGAGAGGTGTAAGAAGCTTATTGATGGTTATAGGAAGCGATTGATTTCAGTAATTTTTTCCAAAAGGTGTGTAACCAAATATTAAGTTAAGGGTGCCAATAATTTTGTCCAGCCCATTTTTGGAGTTTTGTGTGCAATTAGTTTTTTTTTCCTTCTTTTTGTGTTTTGTTCCAATACACACAAAGGGAGTAAACGTGTATAGCAAAACATGTATTAATGCAATACTTTTCTGTGAGAAATACTTGATTTTCTGGAAAAATTTCAGGGGTGCCAACACTTTTGGCCATGACTGTAGTCCAGCTAGCTGTCTGGATGTATCCTGCAGAGATCTGAGGAGCAGTTAACCACAGTCCTCATAAATCCACCGGAGTTTAAAATTCCAACACAAAGAAAGCGGAAGGCAATGGACATCGGCGAAAATACATGCATCCGGTGGAATTTCCTGTGGTACCGGAGCAATCCCGGAAGTGGAACGTCAAGGATATAAACTATGCAGTGCCTTATAATGCACATTACATGCTTGAAAACCTTCTGCAGGCTGGTGACCCACCGCATGCAGCTGGTGCTGGAGTCTGCCACTGCCAACAACTGTAATTGGCAGTTTTTCTGGTGGGAACCCAGTGAGGGATCATGTCTTTATCACTGCACTAGTGACTGGTAGAGGGTGGGATGTGGTCGGATAGTGTGTATATTCTGTGTGCTGCACCCTCCCTGTGAAGCTCAAAGCTGGCAGGTGAAAGAAGCAGCTGGTGACGTCATGGTGACAGAGACCACAACAAGGATAAAACAAGGATTCAATTAAAGCTTAGATTTTAGGTAAACAAAATAACAGGCTGATTGCACAATGTTTATTTTATTAAGTTGTGCTGTTGCTGCTGTGATCGCTACTTCATTAAGATACTATGACACTGTTAAATAACCCCTTTTTTAATTTCAGTCATCCACTGTGGAGCATACCCAATCGTACCAAACGGTGATGTTGTGAAAGAAGATCCAATGTTTTTGAAATACCAATGCAATGCCTTTTATAAACAAGTGGGTTCAGACACCGTGAGGTGTCACAGTGAAGGCAACTGGTCACAACTACCCATCTGCCAAGGTATAAACAAGTCAATAATACTATAGTCATTCTTAAAGTCTATCGAAGATGTTACTCAAATAATTCTACATACATTTTTCTTTCTGTTTACTTTGTGCAGAGGCATTCTGTGTCATAGATCTTGCTCAATATCCTGTGGGCGGTGTTAAACTATCTGGACGTGAATATGTAACTGAAGGAGAAACAAAGTACATTCAGTGTATCTGGAATTATTACAGCAGTCGTGTTCAGTGCATCAATAGAACATTTTTTTATACCCAGTGTAAGTATATAAGTAAGATCTTTACATTTTAATTTGTCACAATGCTTTGAGTTTCAGCATTTTTGTTGTCTAAATCTGAATCAGAATTCAATAACAAAAGTTTGTGTGAATGAACTCATTATTTATTAATTATTCACTGCTGCGATGCTGTCATTGGACTACTTTGTAGGTTGTCATCACTATGACCATTACCGGGTGAGTGCTATTCTTTGATTTATGAATAAAAACATTTGATTTATTATCATAGTTTTGTGTATTCAATGTAGGATAGCACTTTTCTAACTTTATTATTCAGTTTTACATAAATTATTTAACTGTAAACATTATTGCTTCCTGTCTGTGTTGAAACCAGGGAGCTTGCTCGTAAAGCACAGCCGACGATTCGCTGCTCGACTGACAACTAAAGCCAAGTTGGACACTTCTAAAATTCCTCCACCAGAAAACGATACCCAAAACATTATTGCTTTTTCATTTGGATCAAGAATATATACACACAATGTTGGAGCTTATTTTTATGACAGGAACTCTTGATGTATTAATAACATGATCTGTACTTTTAAATAAAGTTGATATGTCAACAGCAGACTGAATAAAATGTTCACTATAGAAATCTTAACAGAGATCTTTGTATTACTTTCTCTACAAAGTGTAGAACTAAATATGGATATATCAGTAAGCATTAGTTCTTATACATGAGACAGCATTACTGCAAAGTATGCAGACACATGGACAGACAGACTCACAAAGACCATTGTGTGTTTCAAAGCTTCACAATGATGTCATAACTTACATGCGTCAAACTCAAGGCCCGTGGGCCAAATCCGGCCCCTTGCAGATTTAGATTTAGGCCCGTACATTAATTTGGGTTCACAATCAATTTTGGCCCTCCTAGTTGTGCGCCAAACCAAAACACAGGAAGGTGTGTTATTTAAACTGCAATTACCGGACATTCAAGGCAGAATTTGGCAGATTTGCCGACTCTGAGACTCAGAAACTCCCCCAGAAGCAGAGATTTTTCATATTCAGGCTGTGAAACAGGTTGTTGTTGTTAAAACAATAGTATTTCTTGATTTGCCAAATTCTATGATGGCTGAGGAACTCTTTTGATGACTTTTGTAGGGCTTCATGTCAACAAAAATGTGACAAAAAGCAACAAATTTACAAAAAGGTTGGAATAAAAACAATAAAAATGAGGAAAAAAGCTACCAAAATGTTTTTAAAAAAGTGACATGCAGTAACAAAAGCACGTCAATAAACTCTCCATGTCTGGCCCTCGGTGGGATTCTCTTTTTCCACTGTGGCCCTTAGTGAAAATGAGTTTGACACCCCTGTCATAACTAAAACATTTTCAAAACAGAAAATACAACTGTACAGAAATCGTTGGAGATTGTCCGGCACATTAGCACCTGAAGCCATGTTTTTTTTAAACGCTACCAGTCGGCCTGTGGCTGCCTCACCAACACTGATGTGGAGGCACAATTCACAATTATTCGTTGACAGAATCCTGGAGCGGACTGGGACAAAAATTCAGCCCTGGTTACCTGCTCAATTTCAGTCAGGGACATTGTTTGCTTTATAATTGCATAAACCAGGCTCACGTTAGATTATAGCAGCATGAGGCGCACTTACAGGCTTTCATAGTTAAACAACACGCACACACTGGAGGCTATCTGGAGACAAATAAATCATTGTCACAAGTCTTTCACAGAATTATTAACAAATATTAAATACAATTAATACAAAAAAACCTGTGCAGATCCTTGAAGTACATAATATGACAGTAAATTATTGAATTTGATGATCAGCGTAATCTGAAAACAAAAAGCAATATTAAACATAAAACGTACTAAATAATGTTCGCTTCATTTCTGAAGTAATCCAGAGGCTTTCTGTATTTGTAAGAAGAGCAAAAAGACTGTAGCTTATGTTTTTCTCCTTGAAGCCCATTTTCTCGTTTTTCCTTTGGCTCCAGAGCAACGGCATGATGCCTGAGTGTTTACTCCACAAACATTTCGGGGGCAATGCCCTCAACAATATATAACTGGCTCTGATCTGGACTCGGCTGTCAGCTTTGTCGTGGGAGGATTTCATTTCTGACAAAATGTGCATCAGATATCTTGGATTGGTTCTTCTGATTTGGATTCCTGCAGCGCTTCATGGTGAGAATATTGAATACTTTCACATAGAACCATTTGAATTGGTTAAAAACAAACACTGTAGAGTAATCTTCTCATTGTATATCAGCCCAAAGTGCAACACAGCCCTGTAGTGCTCCCAGGCTGGATGATGGTTTCTTTTCCCCAAAGCAAGAGACTTATTCTCATGGAACAAAGCTGACCTATACCTGCAATGATGGACTTAAACCAACAGTGAAGGGTTGGTGGGTAACAAGCACATGTCTAAATGGTGAATGGTCTCATAAACCACAATGTATAGGTAAGTGTTCCTTTTTTCTTTTCTTTTCTACCCATTTTTGCTACAGCTCTTAGCTGCTAGCATGGCTCTAGTCTTTGGCTGATTTTCAATTGATCAAATAACTGTAGTCATGAAACTTTTGAAAGAATAATGTCACCTAATATAGCACCTTATATTTCACTGTAGGTGTCTAAGTTAAAGAAATAATGTAAAAGTTGTCAGAAAAATGAAATATCCACAGCTTTAGCATTTAAAAGCAATATTTCAATTATTAGTAAGTGCTCACACACGACAAACTATAGCACACTACAATAAATGTTAGCACCCTTTCATTCCTCCTGTGAAGCATCCCTGATTTGTGTATTGACAGTTAAATGGTTTATAACACCACACATTGTAACATACGGGGTGGTAAAACATTTATAATTTGACAAATACAAGCTGACAATGACTTAAGGTAAATTTCAGAAATTGTTCAGAATAATGACAGAAAACATTTCTGTATGTGTGTAGCCTCGAGTGTTCTATTGTGATTATACAACAACGGCTACCAACAAAATAAAAGTGATAATCAAACTGTATTCATATTGTGGAGCAATTTGCTCTCAGAATATAAAAGCAACAGAGAGGATTTCTTCTTTATAGAGATCTCGGGATTTCCCAAAGTGAATAAATGTGTCATTCTAAAAATAATAAGCATCCAGTTAATCTAAATTCCACCAATCATGCTTGGTAAAAAGAAATCCACTTGTTTTGCTTTTACTGAAATAGCAACATTACACTGTAGTTCATATTTCAACAGTAATGTCCTAAAGTTCCCCTGTAAATCACTGGAGGTCAGAAAAACCAGACTTTCAGGGGGTTCCAGGTAATTATTTACAGGGATCTTTCACTGAGCTGTAACCATAGACTGTATGTAAAGATGGACGACATGACAGCTGAAATAAATCCCTGAAGATAATTTTCATGCAAATGTCATACTAAAAATAAAAAGATTTTTAAAGACATCATGGTAAAAATGAGTTTTTGTTTCTTTTTCCACTCAGATGAAAAAGCTTGCATTCCACCAGATATACCCAATGCACAATACAAAAAAAACCTCAGAGGTTGGTATGAGAACAATCAACGACTCAGGGTAAGATGTGACGAAGGATATGAACATAAAGGCAATGATGCTACAGCCATATGTACAAATGGAACATGGTCCTCTGTGCCGGTCTGTGAGAGTGAGTGAGTAAGATGTTCTATATAAGCAAGCTGTTAAACTAACTGTGACCAGAATAATCTCAGTGTCTAAATCATAATTCTTAGTTTGAATATCACCAGCTACACTAACCAAGGCAACCAAGTAACCACTAATTCGAGCTCCTTTAATTTTTTTTTTCTTTATGACAAATGTGCTTATTTTCCCAGAAAGTATCGAGGCATGTGGTGAGCCCCCTAAAATCCCCCATGCAGTCATCATCCATCAGGAATACCAGGAGTTGTTTGCTGCAGATTCAGAAGTGCAGTATGAATGTGAAGATGGATATACTGTAGAGGGAGGAACCAAGGAATACATCACTTGCATGTCAGGAAACTGGACTGAAGGCCCAACGTGCAGTAAGTGGACAATGAGCTGAGATATATGCAGTGTTGAAGTTATGAAATATATTTCCAGCAATGAAAGTTAATTCTAGGAAAATTTCTCTCAACTGGTGGAGAAGCACGTCATTCACTAGAGATTATAACTTTTGATTTATTCCTTTTTCCTTCCTAAATAAATATACAGTATAAATACTGTATATAAAAAAAAATTGACAAATAACAACATGCATTTTGTCTTGCTGTGCTTTACGATGGGTTTTCACCATAGACTGTAGAACAGGATGTTCACAGGCAGCTTCAACAACCGCAGATCGGAGCGGTTCAATTCATTTCTGAACAGTCCGCTGGCAGTGGGGGCCCAGATGTTCACTAGTCGGCCTTTTGCAGAGCTGTAGCTGAGTTTACCCAGCATAAGAACGTAAACATATGAAAAGTACAATTAAGTGAATATATTGTATGTATATTTTTTTGTCTCTGTCAAAGGAGTCAGACCAGGTCCTGTAAATGGTGGTTCTGCAGGGGGGGGAACAGGTGGATCAACTGGCAGTGGGACACAACGTACAGTTGAAGGTAGTCTCTTCATCTGTATTAAATAACATTACATTTATGTAGCTGACACTTTTATCCAAAATGATTTACAATAAAAGCATTCAACCATGTGGGTACCACCCTAAAATATGAATTTGTATACCTATTTATCTAATCTTACTATAGAATATGTGCTGTATTAGTGAGGCAACAGGTAAAAAGCTGAGGAAATCAAAAGATGGAGTGACATTTTAAGTGGATTTACTCTGTTATGACAGGTTAAAATATTTGTATTATTTATATTGTTTTTTTCAGTCAAGAACTGTGGACAGCAGCCCGTAGTTCCTCATGGTGATGTTGTGGGAAATAATCCAATGTTTTTGAGGTACCAATGTGCTGCTTTGTACCAACGAGTGGGTCCAGAGAGAGTGATTTGTTACAGCAACGGCATGTGGTCAGAAGTACCCATCTGCAAAGGTAAAAACAAGTTCTAAAGGTCTGTCAAAGAGGTTGGCTGGGAAAAAAATAACAATATGTTGTTGTTTCCTTTGTGCAGCCACCTTCTGTTCTGTGGACACTGATACACATCCTGAATTAATATCTGATGGAGTTAAAATTATAAAACATGGTGAGACCGAGAAATTGAAATGTGTGCATCAAGATCACTGGAGGACACCTCATTATTCTGTGGTCCGGTGCACTAATGGAATAATGAGCCGTTCCAGATGTAAGTATCTATCTGTGTGTGTGTGTGTGTGTGTGTGTGTGTGTGTGTGTGTGTGTGTGTGTGTGTGTGTGTGTGTGTGTGTGTGTGTGTGTGTGTGTGTGTGTGTGTGTGCCAAATAGTGTGCGCAATGATTTAAAAACCTGCAGACATTTAGTCATTCAGACAGACTTCACCTCCCCGTGAGAAGTCAATAAGCTGCTCCACATATTCACTGCCGTGCTTCTCTCTGGCTGTTTTCAGGTTGCGATCGTTGGGACGCATTCTGGGTGAGTGTTACTCCTGAGTCTACTTTTTAAAGAAACAGTGTATTAACACTGATGTTGTCTCACACTACTACTGATTATTCATATTTTTACCATGATTATACATTTATGTTTTACTTTATTTCTATATTTTACAATATTGTTTTTGTAAAACCTCTGTTGTGTAACCAGAATTGTTAAGGCTGTATCACCAAGAAGATCTGCTGCCTTCGGATCTGCTCAGCGACTGAGAACAGCCTGGAAACTTTTCAGAGACAACAAAGATATGATTATACTGTCACATACTGTTTGGGTTTTCAAAATACATTTCTGTCTTTTCATGCTGATTTATGACTGCCCACATAATGTACGAGCAAATTGTCTGTGCTTAAAGCTGCAAAAATAACTCAACAAATAGAGTGTGTATATATGATAGACAGGCCTTAATAAAGTCTTTAACTGGAATTTTAACAGATTCGTTCTAGATTGTGTCTGAAGTTTTTATGTCTAAATGGCTAAATTAAGCCGATTTAACTATCCAACAATTGTGAACAACTGCCCCATTAACAAAATGTTACCAGCAACGAATTGCTGTTTACTGGATATTGACTTTGATTCATACATTTATCAAAGATTGTTCTCAATTACTTTTCTGCCAGTCAACAGATCCCTTAAAAAAACAGCTTTGTAGATGACAAAGCTGTTTTTTTAAGGGATTGGGCAACATTTTAATTCTTTATTTTTTTAAAGATTTTTTTGGGGCATTTTTAAGATTGTTTTTGGGCATTTCAGCTTTTAACGGAAAGAACATCTAGATGGTGAGACCACAAGATTGAAATGTGTTTACCAGGATAACTGGTGGACAAATCATTCTGTGGTCCGGTGCACTAATGGAAGAATGAGCCTTTCCAGATGTAAGTATCTCTATAATATAAAAGTTTTTGTTGTTGGATAAAATAAAGCATTATAGTGTTTATCTGCAAGCTGATTTTCACAATCTTTGGAGCAAGAAAAACTAAAGCCACAAGGTTTAAAACATACATTATTTGTCCCTTAACTCTGTTAGGCACTCTAGACTGTTGGACTGTGAGATTAGTTGCTTGTTTGCTTTGCCCCAAAGAAAAAAAAGAACTGGGGGAACATTACTAACTATCTGCAAGCTGATTCATTAAAACCTTCTACACCTTCAATTATTGTATTAAACAGAGAGAAAGAAGCACACATTTAGTTCATCGGCCCTCCCCTCCCTGTGAGAAGTCAATAAGCTGCTCCACATATTCACTGCCGTGCTTCTCTCTGGCTGTTTTCAGGTTGTGACGCTGTGTTGGGACGGTGAGTGTTAGTCCTGAGTCTACTTTTTAAAGAAATGCACTGCATTTACACTGATGTTGTCTCACATGAAGCACTACTACTGGTTTTTCCTTTCTTATTTAGAGTCATGATTATGCATTTATATTTGACTTATATTTTACTGTATTGTTTTTGTTTGTAAAACCTCTATTGTGTAACCAGGGTTGCTAAGGCTGTATCACCAAGGGGAAGATACTGCTGCCTTTGGATCTGCTCACCAATGACTGAGAACAGTCTGGAAACTTTTCAGAGAAACAGAGATAAGATTATGCTGTCACACAATCTGTGTTGGGTTGTTAATCGATGGTCCATCTTGAAATGTCTCATAAGAAGAACTACTTATTTAATTTGTAATTTCATTTTTATATAAATAAATAATACAATATATTTTAGTCTTATTATAATTAGTAATGTCTGTAATGTCTTGTAACTTGTGTTCTTGCTAAGGCCGTATCATGAAGGGGAAGATGCAACTGCCTTTGGATTGGAGTCAATGCATCACTAACTGGAAACTTTTGAAAATACATTTTAAAAGTGTGTTAAATTTCTTAAAAATCTTTTGGCTTTATAATTCAATCTATAAAATAAAATGTGATTGTCTTTTCATTGAACACAGATGTATATTGTATATACATGCATAGATAACATCTTAAACCAGAATTTGTAATGATTTATGTAACTGGACATTTTTCATCTGTAAAACAAGAAAACAAGATTTCTAATGACAACTCTAAACTTTATCATTTGGTTATTGTGTAATGATAATGCTAACATGCTGCTGTTTAGCAGGTTTAACAACCATTTTATCCATTTCAGTTTAGCAAGTTAGCAAGCTAACCTTCGTCCTATGGAGACCATGACTGTGTACCAAATGACCAAATATTTGCGCATTGCCACACCTATCTCCACAGCGCTGTCAGTGGTGCACTATAGTCAGAAATCAAACTTTATTGACCAAAGTGCTGTACAGAAGAATAAATAAAGACATAAAAAGTACATAACTCACACAGGCATGAAATACAAACAGAATACAAATAAAACAAGTTAAGAGACATAAAACAAGAGAAGACAGCCATACAGTAAAACAATAAAATAAAAATGTCAACGTCTGGTGTCAAAGGCCAAGGAGAAGAGGTGGGTTTTAAGACAAGATTCAAAAACAGACAGTGAAGAGGCCTTTCTAATGGGCAGAGGAAGATCGTTCCACAGTTTTCACAGAAGCTGCCAGAGCAAAGACGTGGTCCCCTTTGAGCTAATGCTTTGTTTTGGGGACACTCAGGAGCAGTTGATCAGCTAACCTGAGAACGGGTTAAGATACAGTTAAGATACAGTTAAGTACAAGTTACATCATTTTATTAAATCTTTATTTGGATCCCCATTAGCTTCCACAATGTGGTTAGTAGGCTTCTTGGGGTCCACACAAAAACAAATGAAAACAAACTCGCTTTCATAGAATAAATAAAGATGATGCAAAACAAGCCAAATACAAATAAAATAACTCTACATATGAAGAAAAAATAGACATTAGACAACAATGACCAAAAACAAAATTGTACCGAATTAATAGCAACAAAAAGATAATACAATCGTGTTTTGTTTTAGAAACTCTTGGAAATTAAATTGACTTTTGATTTGTCTGATGTTGAGAGCACATTGCAGGCAGAATAACACTTCTCATCATACATGTATATGAAACCACCAGATGACCAGCGCTCACTTGACATGTATGACAAAAACCAGTAGCCTATATAGATGTTGTTTTTTTACAAAAATAAATGTGGTGTCATTCCAAATGATATATGCATGAATACCAGAAGACTAGATCTGAATGAAGCCTCCAAAGTTAGCCCTGATAATCATGTATGCATCTCAGACACATTAGCACAGAAAGAACAATAACAAACTAATCTGGCTGCTTTGTTCTGGGAAAAATGTATTCTTTTTAGATGTTTCTGAGTTGCATTTGACCAAATGACTGAACTTCAACCATAACAGAACATATGCAGAACATTTCCTTGAAATTGTGATGCCCTTTTCCATCATAGAACAACATGTGATCACTTTGATCAGACCAAGACGGTAAATAGTCTAATTTAACATTGGTCTTTATGACCTGCTCATATCATTCCCCAAACATTTTCATTCTCATCATTTAGTGACGATTTGTCCCTCAACATGTAGATTCTCTCTCAGCCCCACTGTTTGTGAAGCAGAGAATAAAGTCATCTGCATACGTTTCTGATCTCATGGCATCCCATCTAATAGTTGTTGAGATATTTCAGTCTGGACAAAAGTGGTGGAGCAACTCACCATTAATAGAACCACACCGCTAGTTTGGTAAGAAATTATGAAAAGCGTGATAAATATGCCAATTAATTGTTTTGCTTTTTTCCTAAGTCTGTCTTTGAAAATAATGATTAACTGAATTTTAAAACGAAATCCCAAAATGTATTTTATAAGACATTTTCTTAGGTTTATTGAATTTAATTTATGATTGCTTGAATTTAAAGACTGCTCTCTTGAATTTAAAGACTGCTCTCTTGAATTTAAAGACAAATAGGCAGTGTGTCACCTAAAAATGGAAGGAAGTCCAACCCACAGAGCAACAGCAGGAGGTTTCGCTAGCTGTTAAGTGCTCGGGGAGCACTGTGTGTCAAACATATAGACTGCTAATATGGTGTCAATCCAATTTATAATCAATTTGTTACAGCAGGCTTTTCTTTTTTTTTTAAACAAACATTTTGACTTGTCATAGTAGGTAAGCATGGGTGTTACAAATGCCATTAAAAATGTCTCTGTTCTATTTAAGTGTTCCAGTAATGACAGTGTGACAGTGAGCCAGCACGCACGAAACCAGAACCCTGAAACTGAAGCAGCTAAATGGAATTCAGCCATCATTATAAACCTTTTCCTACTGTGAGATGTCAAATGTCTTGAATGAGTTTTAAGACTGAGTAACACAATGCGAAGCCCATGAGGATCCAGCAGATGGCAATCAGAGTTTGAGCTGGCACTCAAAGACAAACTGTAGGCGTAAAACAGACCACACAAGGTAAAAGAAATGCCGTGACTATAAGAGCTCATATGGAACATGATGCCGTGTCTATGTTTGCTTTAGAATTAAATGTATCTTTAAACAAAACAATCTCGTAGATATAGATTAGTATAGAAAACACTGAGAAATCAAATGACTCCTTTTGGGCTAAATGATTGATTTGACCAAAGTACACATAGCCTGTTTGTACATTTGTTTGTACAGAATGATGACAGTAACTCAGGGTAATGTTTACTATTTCCTAACTTCTGAGCTTTGGGGGAAATACCCTCGACTATTATTGAGTAGTCCTGATCTGAACTGTGCTCTTCACTCTGCTTTGTCTTGGTGATTTAATTCCTGACAAAATGTGCATGAGTTATATTGGATTTGCTTTCCTGGTTTGTTTTCCAGGATTGCTGCATGGTATGTATTCAATTCCGTTACTTAGAAACATTTTTAATTTTGTAATTATATGTACTTTAGTTTGTTGTTGTATTTCAGCGCGTAGTGCAGGTCAGCCGTGTAGTGCTCCGACTCTTGGTGGTGGTTATTGGGTCCTGGAAGAAAACAACCTCACTTATGGCTGTGATAACAAACTTAAACCAGCAGTGGAGGGTTGGTGGGCAACAAGCACATGTCAAAATGGCACATGGTCGCCTGAACCACAGTGTATAAGTAAGTTTTCTATAATATCTCCCCTGGTTTATTTGAATGAGATGCTGAAAGCCTGCAGATGTGTTTTTAGCGTTCACTGTATGACACTGTAGAGTAAAAAATATATTTAAATTATTACATTTCTGATACTGTTTTCCCTTGGGATGAATAAAGTATCTATCTATCTATCTATCTATCTATCTATCTATCTATCTATCTATCTATCTATCTATATATCTATCTGTTCATAGTTATATCTAAGATTTAAATATAAATAAAACTTTTATATCATCTTTTGTAACAAGCATCCAAATAATCTCATTGTACTTGGTAAAATGAAAATTCCACTTGTTTTGTTTTTATTGAAATACCAACAATATACTGTAAACAATGTTTACATTAGAAAAGTAAAGTCCTGAAGTTCCCCTGTAAATCACTGGAGGTCAGAAAAAAAAAGTTATTATTTAAAGGAACTTCTGCTGAACTGCAACTATATGGATCGACGACATGAGCCTGAAGATAATGTTCATGCAAATGTCATTCTAAAAATAAAAAGATTTTTAAACACACTATTGTAAAATGGTTTCTCTGTATGGTCTATTTTTACCCTCAGATGAAAAGGCCTGCATTCCACCAGATATACCCAATGCACAATACAAAAAAAAACTCAAACGTTGGTATGAGAACAATCAACGACTCAGGGTAAGATGTGACGAAGGATATAAACTCAAAGGCAATGATGCTACAGCCATATGTACAAATGGAACATGGTCCTCTGTGCCGGTCTGTGAGAGTGAGTAAGATGTTCTATATAAGCAAGCTGTTAAACTAACTGTGACCAGAATAATCTCAGTGTCTAAATCATAATTCTTAGTTTGAATTTCACCAGCTACACTAACCAAGGCAACCAAGTAACCACTCAACTGAGCTCCTTTAAATAATATTTTTTTTTTGTGACAAATGTTTTCACAGAAAGTATCGAGGCATGTGGTGAGCCCCCTAAAATCCCCCATGCAGTCATCATCCATCAGAAATACCAGGAGTTGTTTGATGCAGATTCAGAAGTGCAGTATGAATGTGAAGATGGATTTACTGTAGAGGGAGGAGAAACCAAAAAAATCATCACTTGCACATCTGGAAACTGGACTGAAGGCCCAACGTGCAGTAAGTGGACAATGTGATGAGATATGTAGTGATTAAAATACTTTTTATTGAATTGGCATTAAAGCGAATTATCAATTTGTTTGTATCAACAATAGATCACATGACACTTGAAAGATCACATGAAAGAACACATTATATAAAAGTAATTTCTAGGAGACAGGGTTGCAGTACTGACATATTATGTTATTGTCAAGGCTGCTATCATCAATATGCACAATGGATCAGATGAGTCCGTGTATTTGTGAAAAGTGTCACGGTGATGAACGGGCTATCGCACTTAGCGCACGTTGGGGGTGCCAGCAGCAGTTCCCAGTCGATGCGCCGTGTATTTCTATGACCGTTGAACAATGCACGCAAGATTTGGACTTAATTCCCTCCATATAGTGCATAGTGTTGGCCGAGTTTCCTTCTTTACATATGTTTTGTTACCTAGTATACAGTGTATGGACATAGAAAAGAAATACAATAAAGAAATTGGACTCTAAAATCTAGAAACTATTAAGATAATTAAGTGATACATTCCATGCACACTGTAAACATGAATGTAAATAGAGTATATTCACCAGTTATTTGCCTCCAAGCTAAATATAAGGTCAAAAACCATTGAGGTGTCCTCTCCCTGTTGTTACATGAATGTACAGTAGCCTACAACACTAGATAGTTACTGGTCCAGTGAACTAGACTAACTAAGACTATAATTTGGGAGGATTGTACAATTAGGATATGTTCTTAAAATTGTAAAGTCCTCCCAAATTATAGTCCCAGTTTACTGGACAACACAAATTGTGTGCTAAGAATGCCAATATATTGAATTCTTTATTGTTAAAGAATACAAAAAAAACTAACTAAAATAATTTAAGGTGCATTGGTCCACTATAGAAACACACATACAGCATTTTATGTATTCCCCTTAGTAACAGACTTCATTTAAAACACATTTGCAGCTGTATCAGCCTTTTCTAATTCTCTCAACAACTGCCATAATATATTCATCCAACTTCTAACAACAATATGAACAGCAGTTTTCATACAGCAATATAACAGTAACAATGTCACATGAATAATTATAAAAAAATAATGGTCACAGCATTAAATAATAACAGCACTTAACTGAACAGCAATATGCACCTGTTGTATTTTAATATGGAGGACATATTTATTCATAATTCAAATTGAAAGTCCAAAGAGAAAACAAAGCGAGATCAAATTAAAAATATTATTTTCTTTTTTAATTTTCCATTTGGCTTTGGCTTTTGAATTTAATATTTGGCTTTTGAATTTCAATTTAACATTGGCTTTTAATTTTGATTTAATATTTGGCTTTTGAATTTCAATTTAACATTGGATTTTCATTTGGATTTAATATTTGGCTTTTGAATTTCCATTTAACATTGCCTTTTCCTTTGGATTGACACATGTCAAAGTAAATGAGGAGGCGTGGCCCAAAGGCTGGTGGGAGGGTCTGAAACGAAAGGGGTGCAGAGGCACCTTATGAGCAGCAGGGGGAGCTGAGTGTTGGGAAGCATCTGTCTGCAGCTTCACAACCAGGCTGGCTTGGCCTCTTGTTTCACATGATAGAAAATGATGATGTAGGCTAAACACAAATGACATTTCATGCAACAGCAGTGAAGTTTTCATGTAGTTACTATAATTGGGCCCGTGATAGTGAGGACTAGATTAGGACTGTATTTAAAGCTGATTCTGGTTCCCAACTTCACCCCAGGTGTGTCTGTTTAAAACACGACTCAGACAACTTCTCTCTTTTGATGTTATATTTAATTAAGCAACAGTAGAAACATGGGTGTGGGTAGCTCTGCTACGTGTGTTTGTGTGTGGTCAGATCTCGAGGACGCACACACACACACAATCTCAACTGGATAGTCATCGTCCGAATTGCGTCCTCTCCTCTTTCTTTCTCTCACTTTTTTCTCCGGGTGGTGCGCGCGGTGTGAGGTGCGTGTCCGCGCTGTTCTCCAACATGTAGGCTACTCACAACAATCACTCCTGATTGACAGCCTTTTGTACAGCCCGTGTACTTTTTCAGACTTGCAGCTAACAGCGGTGTCTGTGAGCATCACTGGCCGGCCAGCAGGGAGGCGATCCCGGCCGCCACCAGCTGGCTGTCCCATCAGACTGAAGCTTCTGACAACATCGGAGAAAATGTGCAGTTGGCCATCAACGTTTGTAAAACTGCCCATATTCAAACTCTACACAGTTAATTTATCGCATAAAAAATTCTCAGAAGTGAATTTAGTGGTGAAAATGGAAATTATAAAAAAGCAATCGATTCTATAATCTAGATCGGGAGTTTGCCGTAGTAGGAGCAAACAACTGGAAACTTTTTATAATTTCCATCTGTTTTTTCACCACTAAATTTACTTCAGCCTGGTTGTGAAGCTGCAGACAGATGCTCCTCAGCAGTCAGCTCCCCCTGCTGCTCATAAGGTGCCTCTGCACCCCTTTCGTTTCAGACCCTTTCGCCACGCCTCCTCATTTACATTGACATGTGTCAAGTCCAAAGCCAAATATTAAATCCAAATGAAAATCCAATGTTAAATTGAAATTCAAAAGCCAAATATTAAATCAAAATTAAAAGCCAATGTTAAATTGAAATTCAAAAGCCAAATATTAAATCAAAATTAAAAGCCAATGTTAAATTGAAATTCAAAAGCCAAATATTAAATCGAAATTAAAAGCCAATGTTAAATTGAAATTCAAAAGCCAAATATTAAATCAAAATTAAAAGCCAATGTTAAATTGAAATTCAAAAGCCAAATATTAAATCAAAATTAAAAGCCAATGTTAAATTGAAATTCAAAAGACAAATATTAAATCAAAATTAAAAGCCAATGTTAAATTGAAATTCAAAAGACAAATATTAAATTCAAAAGACAAAGCCAAATGGAAAATTAAAAGAAATCTCGCTTTGTTTTCTCTTTGGACTTTCAATTTCTCTTTGAACTTTCAATTTGAATTATGAATAAATATTTCCTCCATATTTTAATGCAGGCTGATAATAATAAGGTAAAACCACTGCTGAGTGAACAGAAAAGGCTCCAGGATTAATAAATCCTGGCTGTTAGCCTGGACAGGAGCAGGCTAGCTGCACAGAATAAATCTCCATGGTAACTTAGGTGCCTCTGCTTTTATGAAATCGAGTCCAGGCTAAATTGAGCCAGGATTAATCCGCTATCTCAACATGGTTTTGTGAAATAGCCCTCTGGCCTCTAACTAAACAACAAATTTGAACCGGATTGGACAATGTACACTGGAGTTACAAACAACTACCTGTTTTGCGGCCTTATATGGTAATTTGACACCTAGCCACGCCCACACCGTTGGAGACAGTGCTGAACACTTTTGAGGTGAATCTGGTAAACGTATTAGGCAGAGGACATCAAAGTGTAATAACTGTAACTTTCTGTTGCCATTAGGGGGCGCTATGATAATGTCTCAATTAGCGGCCTTTGTATAGAGAGTGTGGCCAACTAGGGAATCGAATGTTCTGAGCGATTGTTTCCGAGGTGGTCACGTGTTTTGTGGACTCCATGTTTGATACCAACATTCATCTGATTCCCATTGACATAGTGCAGAAAATAGTGGAAAAATGTAATAAATTATTTAAAAAATGACATAAATCACTGGAAAAAATGCCCACATGGCAAGATCACAAGCATTTAGGTACATGGAATGCTAGCGAAAAAGCTAACGCTAGCATAAGGCATGGCTAACTTCAAACTTCATTCATTTTTAAAGCAGTGTTGGAACTATTTTGACAGCATGGTACACATTAACGATGGTATTACTATATTTGTCCTATGTAATTAGTTATCATATCGAAGAGAGAAATTTACATTTACCTCACACAATAATGAACAGCTCCCATACTTTTCACCTTTTTGGTTCATGGGGAGACTTGTGAAATATTTTTCCGCTTCCCTGTCTTTTGTTGCAGCCAAACGTGCAACAGTTGGGCATTTTTTCAGTGATTTATGTCATTTTTTAAATTACATTTTTCCACTATTTGCTGCACTATGTCAATGGGAGTCCACGAAACACGTGACAACCAATCGCGTAACGGGATAGCTCAGAACATTCGATTCCCTAGTTGGCCAAACTCTCTCTAATATACAGCGCTGGTCTCAATATTGACATGTAGATGTCTTCAGGCTAGGACTCTTATACAGCCTGAGCAGTTTGGAGCAGATTAGACAATGTTTAAGTCTAGTTACTAACCACTTCCTTTTTCATGGTGAAACATGAAAAATCAACACCATGCCCCATCCACAAATTTTGGCGTGCACTAAAAAGCTTCGCAATTTAGCTTCAACAAGGTATTTAGATTAAACTCACCAATTTTGAAGTCAATCGGGTGAAATCTCTAGGAGGAGTTCATTAAAGTACAACCCCTGAAAATGGTCAAAATCATCCATATTTTGAAAATGTATTTCAATACAGCGGGCCTCCTTTTGGGTTTATGGGGTGGGTCCAAGATGCTTTTTTGTATGTCTGGATAAAATACATAATCCTACAAAATTTCATGCCTCTACATGAAACTTAAAGGGGTGATAGAATGCAAAACCGAGTTTACCTTCGCATAGTTGAAGTATGACAGTTTGGTGGGTAAAATAGGCATACATAGAACTTCAAAGTCCCATTGACACCTCTTGACATCTCACAATTTGAAACTGCCTCTGAAAACGGGCGAATCTCAACAAAGCCAGTAGTTGACGTCAACTCAGTGGCTCCTCCTTATCTGGCTCTAGTCTGTACCTTTGTCACACCCCAAAATGTACATACAAACCACAGGTCTGAGACCAGCTGGTGTTCTGAATGTTGGTCGCGCAGATCTTAAACACTTTATACATTGTTCGTCTGCTATTTGATTACTAAATTCACTTCTGAAACCTTTTTCCACAGTATGATGTGACATACCTGTCCACCTTACAGACCCCACTGTGAACTGGGTGGAGCTCTATCAGGAGACTCGCGAACAAGAGGCGTTTATTTCCCCTATTGTTTGTTTAAACAAATTAACTCAACACACATATCCATTATAAGACTAACTGGAACCTGTGGTTTTTCTAAGTCATAATGCTCCACAAGAGATTGCAGGCGTAACAAGCACCGGCCACGGAGCAGGCAGAGGGGAGGGAGAGCAGCGACTGACATGGCAGAAAGATACAGTAGCAGAGTGGCAATCGGGAGAATTGGGACTTTTCCCGGTGGGCCGGTAGTGTTTCGAGGCTGCGAGGGTCGGTCTGATAATAGTTATACATTGCTCAAGCCGTACGACTTTCTCCCGTCGCGTCGCGCTGTCTCCCCTTCTGATCAGTGCTGCTGCACATGAGGAGAGAGCAGAGAGGGGAAGGGCTGCTACAAAACAGAAGAAAGAAGTGACTGTTTTGGCGGCCACAAGAGAGAAATACCTTTGCATGCTTTCCAGACAATACTGGTGTATTTTCTACAGAAAGTCGCCAGATTTGTCGCTATAGTCGCTTTTTTGAAAAAAAAGTCGCTAAATCTAGTTGGCAACACTGGCAGCCAATGCAACTTCGCTCAGCTCGTTGTAAAGAGGGGAGGGGCTGTGTGTGTGTATGTGTGTGTGTCACTGTGGGAAAACCTCTCGTTTTATTCTAGTGCTATTTCACAGGGTTGCATTAGGGTGCAAAAAACAGCACCCGGTCCATTTTCAGCCCAACCAATGTTACATACCCTATTTGGAGACCTTAAGGAACAGTGTGAAATACCCTAAATAATCATTCTATCACCCCTTTAAAGAAGCCCTGTGGAGTTTTGTTGTAAACAACCAAAGTTTCTGCCTACATTCAGTGTTTCTCTCCAAATGCATTGTGAAATCTGCATTGCTTGCATCCATGTATACTCACTAACAGTTGCTTTTGTTACATTGCTGGGATTCTTTGCGCATTACCACAAAAACTGCTGAATAATTCCAAATGAATGCCGATGTTGCTTTTTGTCTGCTGTATTTTTTAAATAGGCAACTGTTTTATCACCATTTGAAATGTATGTCGGTGTTGTTCTGATGCCCCCAAGTGGTAATAAAACAAAATTAAACAGGTTAAGTAATTGACTAGCCTAGAAATATAGACGCACCCTAGCGGCAGCAAATTTAATTTGCAGCCAGGGGGCTCTAGGCACTCTCCGTTGGCTTGCGTGCTGGAAAAACCAAACTCTGGTCAGGCCAATCACATCGTGTATAGAGTCGTTCGCTGGCTTATGGTTGCTGCTGCTTGGAACAGCGGTCTTCTGGAAGACTTGGAGTTCAGCTTTTCTTTGAGAAAAGAACAAAGAAGGGCACTGAAGTCATTCTTAAAAAAGGAAGATTGGTTCGGAGTTTTGCCAACCGGATACGGCAAAAGTTTAATCTATCAACTAGCTCTGCTACCTTCTTCGTTGCTCTGCCTGGTTGTAGCGCTATCCTATTGCGTGCAGAGGGAATTTGAAAGACAACCGTTTATCCCGCCCCTCGGATTGAGCTCCGTCAACGGTGAGTTCCCAGACCCAACATCTTGATGTGGGTCTGGCTTGTCAGTAAGAGATAATCCACCACTGAATTTCGGCCAAGCCCAATGAATGAGCTTTGTTTAAACAAAACTACCTTCTTTCGTGATCCACTAAAGTGAACATATTGTATGTATATGTAATGTTTTGTTTTTTTCTCTCTGCCAAAGGAGCCATACCAGGTCCTGGAAATGGTGGTTCTGCAGAGGGGGGAAGAGGTGGGGGGCCCACTGCATCAACTGGCAGTGGGACAAAACGTACAGTTGAAGGTAGTCTCTTGATCCGTATTAAATAACATTACATTACATGTATGTACCTGACACTTTTATCCAAAAGGATGTATAAATAGGCAATTGTTTTATCACCATTTGAAATGTATGTCAGTGTTGTTCTGATGCCCCCAAGTGGTAATAAAAAAAATTAAAGCTGCAAGCAGCGATGGACGGGCCCTCGCGCCTCTGCGCACGTCGGGGTTACCGGCAGACGCCGCTCCTTGCAACCGTGCATTTGCGCGGCACTCAGACACCGCAAATTGCCGAGTTCAACGATACCTCACACAAGACTACGTCTTACGGTTCATTAGCTGTGAAAAGGGGGGTTTAGGGTATGTGCCTCTTGAAATGTTACATATGTGTACCAAGTTTCGTGAGTCTACGTTAAACGCACTGCAGGGGCTTCATTTTTGTAACTTTCTAGGGGGCGCTAGCAAGCCATTTTTGTGCGCCTATTCCCGAAACCATTAAAATACGTAAACTTTCACCAGACTTGATGCGACCGCAAAATTTGGTGAGTTTTTGAATATTTTAAGGCCCTCAAAAAGCCAATTAATTTGCAGAAAATAATAATAATTCATTAGTTTCAATAGGGCTTTCGCCGCTGTCAGCGCTGTTGGCGCTCAGGCCCTAATTAAGGGTCCCATGACATGGTGCTCTTTGGATACTTTTATATAGACCTTAGTGGTCCCCTAATACTGTATCTGAAGTCTCTTTCGCAAAATTCAGCCTTGGTGCAGAAGCCACTCGAGCCAGTCCCAAAATTATCTTTCCTTAGGATGTCTCTCTCTCATGGGTGGGCCAAATTCTCTGGGTGGGAAAAGCAGAGAAAGGGGAGGTAACCTTTCCCCTTATGACCTCATAAGGAGCAAGATTCCAGATCGGCCCATCTGAGCTTTCATTTTCTCAAAGGCAGAGCAGGATACCCAGGGCTCGGTTTACACCGATCTTTTTACTTCTACTCCTTACATTTTCACGCAATTATCTGTATTTTCTACTCCTTACATTTTAAAAATAGCCTCGTTACTCACATTTCAGTTCGGCTTGTTTTCATTCCGGCTTGTCATCGTTCAAAAAAAAAAAAAAAAAACCTATCCAGATCGCTCCATCCGGAGAGAGTGAATGTGATTGTGGTTGGATGAGAAGTATAAACATATACCATTCCGACACCCTATTGGTTTGTACGCGATCAATCGCACCTGCACAGACCCGGTGCTCATTCGGCACCGGTGCCTTAACGACCGTTATCTACCGGACCGAATAGCAACGCGGATTTCGTTGCCTTATTTAGGTGCCACTTAAATGACTGCGCTTCTCACTAATGCTCCGAAAACGGACGTTGGAGGGAACTGAAACATCGCCGCACGGGACGCTAGTTAACACTACAGTTGGCAGCAGGTAACGTTAGCCTAGCGTTAACTAGCAGCTGGAGTAAACACGGTTAAAATGCTGAGAGCTAAACGGTGTAAAAGTGTGTCTGTATTTCACTGGAGAGGATTCTAACACAAGAGATGTGTCACCTTTTTCAGCCCTTCTGAGTTTGCAGGCAGGGCTGGACTGGCCATCTGGCATACCGGGCATTTTCCCGGTGGGCCGACGGACTTTTGGGCCAAACCGCCGATATAAATATGCCTTTTTTTATTTTTTGGCCGGGCCGGCCCATAAAGAACTCACTGCAGCCCATTGGTTAATTTTCTTTATTGGCACTGGCCTGACCCAATCAAATCCAGGATCCCCCTTCCCCATTCCGGGCCGCAAATTTACGAATCCCACTATGGCCACGCCTCCCGGCCCTGAGACACGAAGCTGTAATATTATGCTGGAAGTTTAGCATCCACGTTAAAATGGACAAACGACCACCAAAGTGCAAGGGAGGGCAGAGAAATTACAGGAGAAAAAGATTAAGAATCTACAGGCGGATTCCTGAAATATTTCGGACATGTTTGGGGCTGTAGTAGCTTCTTCAACATCAGCATTACCTGAAGTAGAGGAAGGAAGAGGAGGAGGAGGAGGAGGAGAGGTGGCTGGCTATACAGAGAAGCAGAAAGAAATCATGACAGGGAAGAAGCCGAGTGACCATGACAGGGCCATGGGAGCGAGTGAAGAAAAGATGGAAGAGAGAGTAGATGACGATGTGGTAAGGAGTAGGCAAATTAACAGAGACTTTCATGAAGGGAGGGAGGCTGTGTGTGTGTGTGTGTGTGTGTGTGTGTGTGTGTGTGTGTGTGTGTGTGTGTGTGTGTGTGTGTGTGTGTGTGTGTGTGTGTGTGTGTGTGTGTGTGTGTGTTTTTTGTGTGTTCGTTGCGTACGCCGCGCCGTCATAACGATAACAAGCAGTTTGGCTGTAACATTAAAGTTAGTGGCTGTCAGGTAACCTATCTGTGTAAGCTTACATTGAAAATGCTAGCGGTTAGCCTGTTGGGTAGCTGAAAAGTCTGTGGGATCTATAAAATCAGTGTTGATACAAGCATCAGTGTTCCTTGAATAGCTTAATTAGCTTCTATTGTATTGGTGCTCTTTTCCAGGGCATATACTGTACTACTCTCAGCTTTATTGTAGCTTTTGGGAAGGGTTATAGTTATGGTTATATTATTTAGCAGACACTTATGTCCAAAGTGACAAAATATGAATCTTACAATAGTTAAAAATAGTTAAAAATTAACAGTAAACAGTTTTTAAAGTTGCTAAGCCAATATTAAGCAAAATAGTAATAATATCAATAATGACAATACAATATCAATAATAAAAACTAATAAAAATACCATAAATATACAAATCATAACTCTAAGAATGAATGAATTATTTAAGTGTAAGACCAACAGATAAGTCTTGACACCCCTCTTGAAGGATCCAAATGATCACATGAACGCTGAACATTAGGCAACTCATATCATAGCATGCACGCATATTTTAAGAGGACTATCTGCAGGGAATGTGTCTGACCAATCGCGGTGGGTGTGGGCCGCCTGGGCCAAAAATGCCAGGGCCAATTTTTTGTCCCAGTCCAGCCCTGTTTGCAGGTATGATTTTAATATAACCTTAGCTATTATAGTCATTATGGCCTTTAGAAAAATGTTTTTTGTGGAAGTGGGGTTTTGTCCCCACGTTTTGGGGTTAAGCTTTTGTCCTTAATGGCATTACATCAGGGGTCTTCAATGTTTTTTAAGCCAAGGACCCCTTAACTTAAAGTGAGATGTAGCAGGGACCCCCTACTACATATTGTATGAAATTAAGTTGCATATTAAACTGGGCCTACAATAACTGTTAGGGCAAACTGAATCCTTCTTACATACCCTTTTTTCATAAGCTATTAAAATATTAATTGTTGGCATGATTTTATAAATCATATTTGAATGTTACATATGTGGCACAGTAAATCTAGGATTAACTGTATCTGTGGGCTGATATCTTAGTGACTACCTAACCCATAGGCCAGTAAGCCTATCATCAGTGGGAATTTATATTTGCTAATAATATATTGGAATTATGTTAAGGCATTTTAATTTTCTTTTCTTTTTAAAGACTCAAAAATGTACAATAATTTGGAGGCCCCCCTGCAATGACTCTGAGGACCTCCTGTTGAAGATCTCTGCCTTACATTACTTTTACTTTTATACTTTAAGTAGTTT
Source organism: Perca fluviatilis (assembly GCF_010015445.1). NCBI lineage: Eukaryota > Metazoa > Chordata > Actinopteri > Perciformes > Percidae > Perca > Perca fluviatilis. The sequence continues at coordinate 15,109,547 of NC_053122.1, forward strand.
TGAAACCAGTACTTTTACACTTTTACTTAAGTAAAAAGCTTGAGTTGATACTTCAACTTCTACAAAAGTATTTTCAAACCCTATCTGTACTTCTACTTGAGTAATGAATGTGAATACTTTTGACACATCTGCTGGGGGGGATGCATATTTATGTTAAAAAACCTCATAAAGTGAAATTTTCATGCCATGGGTCCTTTAAACAGCTTTAAGTAATTGACAACAGTCAGAGATAATCCACCACTTAATTTCGGCCCAAGCCCAATGAATGAGCTTTGTTTAAACAAAACTACCTTCTTTTGTGATCCATGAAAGTGAACATATTGTATGTTATATGTTTTTGTTTTCCTGTAAATGGTGATTCTGCAAGGGAGGAAAGAGGTGGGGCCCACTGCATCAACTGGTAGTGGGACACAACGTGCAGTTGGAGGTATAGTCTCTTAAACTGCATTAAATAACATTATATTACATTTATGTAGCTGACACTTTTATTAAAATGATTTAAAACAAACTAAAGTATGAATTTGTATACCTATTCATATAATCTTACTATAGAATATGTGCTGTATTAGCAAGTAGCCACTAAAAAGCTGAGAAAATTAAAAAAAATTGTTTCCAGAATCCTTTATATTGTTTTTTTTTCAGTCAAGAACTGTGGACAGCAGCCCGTAGTTCCTCATGGTGATGTTGTGGGAAATAATCAAATGTTTTTGAGGTACCAATGTGCTGCTTTGTACCAACGAGTGGGTCCAGAGAGAGTGATTTGTTACAGCAACGGCATGTGGTCAGAAGTACCCATCTGCAAAGGTAAAAACAAGTTCTAAAGATCTGTCAAAGAGGTTGGCTGGGAAAAAAATAACAATATGTTGTTGTTTCCTTTGTGCAGCCACCTTCTGTTCTGTGGACACTGATACACATCCTGAATTAATATCTGATGGAGTTAAAATTATAAAAGATGGTGAGACTGAGAAATTGAAATGTGTGCATCAGGATCACTGGAGGACAACTCATTATTCTGTGGTCCGCTGCACTAATGGAATAATGAGCCGTTCCAGATGTAAGTATCTATCTGTGTGTGTGTGTGTGTGTGTGCTAGCTACATATTTAGCATAGGCCGACAAACATGGAGTGCTGTCGGTCTCATCCAGGATTTCCCTTACCATTATAAGACTGGAGCACAGCTAAGCTAGATAAATGTAAAATCATTTTGAGCACATGTACCTACGAGTCTTTCCCAAACCTAGGGACATTTAACACTAAACTTTCTAGTTTTGTTTACTTTGCGCCACAGAAAAGGAAGTGGGGAAGCACATCCTGCTTTTGCAAATACAGTACATGTATTCACTTTTTGCTTCTGCAGCATGCACAATGATTTATAAACCTGCAGACATTTAGTCATTCAGACAGACTTCACCTCCCCGTGAGAAGTCAATAAGCTGCTCCACATATTCACTGCCGTGCTTCTCTCTGGCTGTTTTCAGGTTGCGATCGTTGGGACGCATTCTGGGTGAGTGTTACTCCTGAGTCTACTTTTTAAAGAAACAGTGAACACTGATGTTGTCTCACACTACTACTGATTATAAATATTTGTATCATGATTATACATTTATGTTTTACTTTATTTCTATATTTTACAATATTGTTTTTGTAAAACCTCTGTTGTGTAACCAGAATTGTTAAGTCTGTATCACCAAGAAGATCTGCTGCCTTTGGATCTGCTCAGCGACTGAGAACAGCCTGGAAACTTTTCAGAGACAACAAAGATATGATTATACTGTCACACACTGTTTGGGTTTTCAAAATACATTTCTGTCTTTTCATGCTGATTTATGACTGCCCACATAATGTACGAGCAAATTGTCTGTGTGCTTAAAGCTGCAAAAATAACTCAACTAATACAGTGTGTATATTTGATGGACAGGTATGGGCTGAAATATGTCCCACCAGAAACTGAATTTGAATCATTTATATTTGAATTTGAATTGCTAAACTTGAATTATTGCATTGAAAAACTGAATTTGAATCATATAATTTGAAATGGTATTGTTTAATTTGAATAATTGCATTGAAAAACTGAATCTGAATAGTATAATTTGAAATTGAATTTATTCGTTTGTAACTGAAGTCCAATAAAATTTGATCCTCACTGCAAATTCAACTCTCTATATATCTTCATATTCACTTCTCACAATTCAGATTCAGTTCTCAAAATTCAATTTCAAGTTACTGCGGCAGACATCCGGGTAGTTGGAGGATGAAGGAAGAGCAATCGAGCGCAAATCGATAGGTAGAGTTCAGTGGCGCAGATACACAGGACTCCTCTTCGGCCAATCAGCACCTACGTTTTGGAGCACAGTACCCACCATGAAACGAGGAAGAAGTGCTTGCCTCGCCTTGACCCAGAGACTCATAGATAATATAATCTACCTGTTCACAATGTTAAAAATGTAATGCCTGGTGTTAGTAGGCCTAGGTTTATTAGTCACATTCTTCCACTTAAGTAAACTTAAAATGAACTATCGCTACTTACCTTAGCCTAGCCTACTGCATGCAAAATAGTGTGACTATCCATATTTGAAAATACATGTTAATTAATTTAAACATTTGAATTGCATTGGTTTACTTTGTACATCAGCACAAAACGATTCCTCGAATAACTCGAATAATTCGATTACAAAAAATCCTCGATGCAAAATGACTTGCCTCGAAGCTTCGTTAAATCAATGTTACCAACGTTGTATCGCTGACAGACGGTGTTTCCGCACGGAGCATTATTACTGTCGCACACCAGACGCTGCTCAGTCTGCTGCTGGCGACACATGCCAGAGCATAAATAGCGAGGGGCTAAGAGAAGAGACAGGCTGGAGAAAACGACAGAAAGTGTCCAAAGTTTGGAATCAGTTCAAACGTAATTAAAACTAAAACTCTGTACAGTGTGTCTACTGCAAAATCAAACTAGCTTACCACAATAATAGCACAACGTCAGTGCTTCAGCATCTCAACAGAAAACCTGGAGTCTAACTTAATCCTCTATTCCACGAAGAGGACCGACTAAAGTAAATCACAGAGTCATATGGACGATGAAACTACACCAAACACAACAACTACCAAAAACAAAGCCAAGAAAATAGGTAGTGGTGACCACGATCTGATCTAAAGAGCTGACGCGTTGACTATCCCTTCGGAAAAACAGCTGATTGTTGTCTCTCTCTCTTTCTTTCTTTCTTTCTCTCTCTCTCTCTCTCTCTATCTCTCTCTCTAAACAGCTGATCAACGATCTAATAGCATAAGTGTAACAGAGCTGTGTGACATAATCAAATATATAAATGAAAATAGGTTGAGTATAACTAATATTTACATATAGGCCTATACAAATCAGTCTCAGGTTGAAACTTGTAGTTATGAAAGTTAAGTTGCACAACTTAATGTAATGTTTATGTATGTTTAACCCATTTAAGCCCAAATTTTTCACAGACATGCAAATATGCAAATCATGTGTTATCAGCCACCCTTTGAAATAATCAAGAATTATAAAAAAAAAAAAACGAAGGAAAGTAGATGAAAAAGTGTGTTTTATCACCGGTCACAATTGTGACCGGTGGGATAATATGCGTATTCTCAATTAAACGTTGCTCAAATTGTTTTTTTATTAAAATAAGGGTATTCTGACAGCAATCACTGAAACAGAATACAAAATACTTACTAAATCAAGAACTTGGGACTTTCCACACTGATACAGTATGAACACTGAGACATTTTGTATTCATTTGAATACAACTTGCAACAGCATTACATGTAGCATAACATGTATTGACACATTTATTTTTAACTAAAATAAAACATTTTAAATTGTACTTGTGCAATATTGTAATGTTGGCATAACATTTTAGTGCAACATTCACTAGAAAATGTACATTACAGTCATGTACTTCATTCACATTGAACATAAAAACTTGAGGAACGATGTACTAGGGGTGGGGGAAAAAATCGATACAGCATAGTATCGCAATATTTTTCGTGGCAATCCTGTATTGATACACAGACGCCAAGTATCGATCTTTTATGATATATGTGTTGGTCTGTTTGTCTGCTTGACAATCACATTTTGCACCAATAAAACTGAAGTGAGATGAACAAACAGAGAAATGGATCTTTTTAGATACAACAGATGTTGACAAAATTTTCCTTTGGGGACATCATTTGAAATTGGGAAAAATCTGAAGTTGGAAAAAAGGTAATACATTGCAATATATCGCAGAATATTGCAATATGTTTTAAATCGCAATAATATTGTATAATGACGTAAGTATCGGGATGGTATCGTGAGGCCTCTGGTGATTCCCACCCCTACAATGTACCCTCTTGAGTATACCATCAAGAAGAGTCCTCATTTATCGTTGACGGATACATCCATTGTATCAGGACAGCCCCGTTTGACATATTCAGCAGCATTTGGGCTGTATACTTTGTATTCAGGAAAGCTAACAGTGGTCGGCCTCTTTGATCGTTTGAACACCCATGGCCCTTCTGGCTGGCCCCTCTGGTGGCTAGAAGACCCGCTAGAAGGTTCGTCAGACCCGCTAGAAGGTTCGTCAGACCCACGATTTTGGCAGTTAGAGGACCTTAAGGTTTTATTGGACTTGCTTCTCTGGCGGTTAGAAGACCTTGAAGGTTCCTCAGACTGGCCATTCTTGCATTCAGAGGACCTTGGAGTGTCTTTAGACTTATTTCTCTGGCGGCTAGGATATCTTGGAGATTTCTCAGAATGGCCAGTCAGTTGGTGTGAGGACGTTGGAGGCTCTTCAGTCTTATTTCTTTGGTGGCTAGAAGAGCTTGGCTCTTCAACAGTAGACGCTGGTGAAGAAGAGATTGGCTCTTCTGGTTGCCGTGACCTAGCATAGAAGCCCTGTACTCTCCATGTTCTGTGGTGACACTTGGTAAGGGAAGGCTGGATGGGGGGAGGGGGGCTCATACTCATACTCAGTTTTGTTCCGGTCATCATCTGTCTCCAATAGTTCAGCATGTGCATTTAAAATCCTGGCTGGCAAATGGCCCATCTCCCCCTCATAGGCCATATCTGACCCATCACTATCACAATCACTTATAATGGCATCTTTCTCATTTTGAGGTATGATTGCAATGTTGCATGCCTTGTCTGGGCCGTCACCTAGATCCAACATGTCAAGGACTTCACTTAAAGTAAATCTAAAATAAAGAAAAAATGTAGGTAAGATACGACAAGACTTTTGTTTGTATAGAAGTATGTTTGCATCTAGATACAACATTCTATCCCACCGGTCACTATTGTGACCGTTAACATATTTACTCATTCTGCAAACACACCAAACACATTTGAATAATTACAAATGTATATATCATAACTAGACAACTTAAAGAGCATGTGTACAAAAAATCTTTTTCCTATGTTTATTTTAACATACTTTACTAACCTATTATTTGGGAGCTTTGAGGCAGCCATCCTCTTCTCAAGGTGCAACCAGGAAGTAAACAGCTCTGGTCACGTGACAATTTAATCAAAACATTTGACACTGCACACATTTCATTGAAAGACTCCATTATTTCAATATTTACTGAAAGAGTGTTGGGAAATTCCCTAGTAACATTTTTAGAGGCTTATAAATATATATTTTTTTTTCGGTCACAATTGTGACCGATGGGTTGAAATGGGTTAATGTATGCCTTAGTTTGAGGTTGATATCATTTGAAAAAAAAAATCTTTAAAAACAATGTAATATGGGACTTAAATGCACTTAATATGTTTAGTTTTTTGAGAGATGATATTGTAAGCAATGTAGGCAATACAAATGTTGCTTTTTTCAAAAAATGTAACCATATATAACCGTATATTATTGCTCTTCAATAAAACAAAAGTATTTCTTATCCGATTACTCGATTAATCGATGGAATAATCGGTAGAATACTTGATTACTAAAATAATTGATAGCTGCAGCCCTAGTTTTGGTTGTTTAAAAATGCAAAAAAAAAAATCCGATTAATCGATCGATTGGGTGCTAGATTAATCGATTACAAAAATAATCGATAGCTGCAGCCCTACTCCAGATCCTGCAGCCGCAGACGGACTCTCGGCAAACGCAGTGGAACTTCGTGGAAGATCCTGCCGATCACCACTCTGTCTTTGGCCGGTCCCATATGAATCAGCAGGGACCGGCGCAGCAGCGAGGCGAAGCGGTGTTCCTGCCCGGGGAAAGAGACGCTGCCGCTGGGTCACGGAACTCTCCACCTCCCGCTGCCGCCGGAGCTCAGATTGCAAGTCTAACGGTAGGTTTCCACACAGCGAAATTTCGCTTTGCTCTCATTGAGGTTGAATGGAGACGAAATTCGCCCTGATTGAGCGAGATGAGAGCGAATCGCCGAGGGGAGCGAAATAAAATTGACGAAAGTTTAACTTTATTCAAATGAGGACCACTCGAGAACCAATCAGTTCCGCGTGTTTGTGTTTGGAGGCGGGAGTTACAAAAAAAGTCTGACCAAGATGGCGGAGGTCATCAGCGCAGTATCATGAAAATTTTGATGTGATTAAAATGTTTCTACACGAACATCGGTACTTCGATCAACACGAATTGTGTTTTATATGACACACAAACTTAATTAGGGCACATACACCACTAAATAGATCACTGTATATGTTAGTTTAAACACTCGAACTTTTCAGCTAGCCGACTAATCGCTAGCATGTTCGGACATTGGATTTCATTGTAGCCTAGCCAGGTAGCTAGCTAGCTAGGCTACTTGTGCATTTGTTTGATTACATGTTTTATTGGCAAACATTGACGCTTGTAGCAACACGGATTGTTGTTTATATGTCACACGAACTTAAACAGGGCGAACACACACCACCAAATAGACCACTGGAGATAGTTTAAACACTCAAAATGATTCAGCTAGCCGACAGGTCACCCGCTAGCATGTTCGGACATTGCATTTCATTGTAAGCATAGCAAGGCAGCTAGGCTACATAGCCAGGTTACCAGAGCATTTATGAGCTAACATTTTACCGATGGTTTGCTGCTGTGCATTTTTACCGCCCTGTCTTCTGACAGCCCGGGACATTTAAAAAAAATTTGCGGTCTTGCGTGTTGTTTTCGCGACCACGCCCCCCGAGGCAAACTTTCGCTGGCCGAAATTCGCGAGGTGTTACGCTGTGTGGAACCCTACCGTAAGGCGGCACATATATCATAAAACTCATTCTCACCTGTGAACTGTTATGAAGATATATAGAGAGTTGAATTATCAGTGAGGATCAAATTTTATTGGACTTCAATTACAAACGAATAAATTCAATTTCAAATTATACTATTCAGATTCAGTTTTTCAATGCAATTATTCAAATTAAACAATACCATTTCAAATTATATGATTCAAATTCAGTTTTTCAATGCAATAATTCAAGTTTAGCAATTCAAATTCAAATATAAATGATTCAAATTCAGTTTCTGGTGGCACATATTTCAGCCCATAGGACAGGCCTTAATAAAGTCTTTAACTGGAATTTTAACAGATTCTTTCTAGATTGTGTCTGCAGTTTTTATGTCCAAATAGCCCCAAATTAATCCAAATTATCCATGGCTGCTTTCTCTGTTCAGGGTCACAGGTGGCTGGAGGCGTTCCCAAGTGGGGTACAGTCTGCCACAGGCCTAATAACTTACAATAATCAAACATTTCACATCTGATTTTATTGATCATCGTGACACAACATTTGAGAAGAGAATCACCAGTTTCAGTATGTAAAGATGGACTGTTTGGATATTTAACTATCCAACAATTGTGAACAACTGCCCCATTAACAAAATGTTACCAGCAAATGATTGCTGTTTACTGGATAAACAACTTTGATTCATACATTTATCAAACATTGTTCTCAATTACTTTTCTGCCAGTCAACAGATCCCTTTAAAAAAAGTTTTGTCTCTAGCGTTGGGCATCGTTTTAATTCTTTCTTTTTTTTTAACGGAAAGAACATCTAGATGTAAAAGGTGGGGAAGACATTCAGGAAATCGTCAGAGGTCGGACTCAAACCGTGGACCTTCAGCGTCGAGGCATACACCTCCATATATGTGCACCTGCTCTACCAACTGAGCTAACCCGACCACAGGGCATTGTTTTAATTCTAAAGCCAATGCCGATTCTTCCTTTCAATTCTGGTTCTTATTGAGTCTCGGTTCCGATTCTTTGAGGGGTGGAGTTGAAACAGGTCACATGCTTATTTTACAGACAAGAGGAACATTTTATTTTGATTCAACGGTGATTTACAGTTTTACTGGGCTTTTTCAACATATAACAAAGCCACACTTTAGAGCGGTGCTTACTGTGCTCCATGGCTGCAACACAGGCAAGCGCCTGGAAGTACATTTTGAACCGATGATTGGATTCGAAACCAACTTTTGCAAACGATTCCAATAAAGAAACTGTGGTGTAATTGGTAGTGATGGTGCAATGCTGTGTGATGAGGAATCCGCTGACACTGTTTCTTTATGGAGCTAAATCGGGGCCAAATGTTTTGTTAATTTGAAAAAAATATATATAGTTGAAAAACTAAAGCTTGAAATTGAAAATTTAAGTTTTGGTCGAAACTTGGAAAAAATAAAACCATGTATTCAAACTAAAAATAAGTGTACCAATTTTTCTTTCAGTTTGAATAAAATTTAGATTCAATTCTGGAATTATTTTGAATAAATTATAAATTTTCATTTTTCACTTTTATATTTCTTTTCAGTTTCACATTTCATGTTTTCAGATTCAAAACTTATTTTTTTTACGGCTTCAAATCTTTTTTTCGGTTTCAAATCTTTTTTTTCGGTTTCAGATCTGTTTTTCACTTTCAGATCTTTTTTTTCGGTTTCAGACTTTTGGCCCTGATTTTGCGTAGGGGGCGTGGCTTCAACTCAGAGGGGCGTGGCATTATGAGTGACAGCCTAACAAAGAAGGCAGAAGACTCCTCTGTCATGTTGCCTTCAGGAAATGGTGTTACTGTGAGAACTATGACTGAATGCTTTCTATCCACTATATACATGTGCTTTGTACTTAACAAACTGATACCAGTGACAAAGTTCCATTTAAAAAAATTGTTTTGGACAACACATGGTACCAATTACACTATAAGAGCAATAAACTGTGCCAGATTGTGCAGTTCAGCAGGAACAATGACTTCTCCCACTTCCATGTACGACTTATAGCACCACAGTATTCACTCGGCAGTCAGCATAGCGTCTGCTCCGCCAAGGCAACCTGCTTACGTACAGGTAGGACATGTGAAAGATATTAGCCTTTTTGAATAGATACTTTGGGACATTATCCCCGCAGTGGCATTTTTTTGTCATTAACACATAAAGGGAAAATAGGTGGACAGCTGGAAATGAAGGATCACTAGCACTAAAGTTAGCATTAACTAACGTTAGCTTCACACTAGCTGATGTTTTTACACTAATTTCAGTGTCCAGCTCAAGTTTTTTGACTTTAACGTGTAGTGCTCTTTGTTAACCTATGTTTGTCATAATGACCATAACTCGACAGTGGCTGCCTGCAGCCGTACAGAGCCTTATAAATGTAAAACATTATAAGATAACTAACATTGCTAAGTTAATAGTGTTACCTTTTCATGGTTAGTTTAAACAGCATCCTGGTCTGCTTTGTTAATCAATCAATCAAAGCTTTTATTACGGACAAACACGGTCCAGAAAACAGACCGTAGACCTACAAATACAAAAAGACAAGTTAGTGTATTCTGATACAGTTAGGCTGTGGTAGAAGCCTTCAAAGTTTGCCCACTTTTAAATGGAACTTTGTCACTGGTATCAGTTTGTTAAGTAAAAAGCACATATATATAGTGGATAGAAAGCATTCAGTCATAGTTCTCACAGTAACACCATTTCCTGAAGGCAACATGACAGAGGAGTCTTCTGCCTTCTTTGTTAGGCTGTCACTCATAATGCCACGCCCCTCTGAGTTGAAGCCACACCCCCTACGCAAAATCAGGGCCAAAAGTCTGAAACCGAAAAAAAATGATCTGAAAGTGAAAAACAGATCTGAAACTGAAAAAAAAAGATTTGAAACTGAAAAAAAAAGATTTGAAGCCGTAAAAAAAATAAGTTTTGAATCTGAAAACATGAAATGTGGAACTGAAAAGAAATATAAAAGTGAAAAATGAAAATTTATTCTAAATAATTCCAGAATTGAATCTAAATTTTATTCAAACTGAAAGAAAAATTGGTACACTTATTTTTAGTTTGAATACATGGTTTTATTTTTTCCAAGTTTTGACCAAAACTTAAATTTTCAATTTCAAGCTTTAGTTTTTCAACTATATATATTTTTTTCAAATTAACAAAACATTTGGCCCTGATTTAGCTCCATATTTCTTGATTATAAAGGTTTATTTACATCAAAGAAATTAGCATCATGTACAAGCTCTGCAGAGCTCGGAGAGGACCGGTTTTCCCAATTCTCCAGTGGTCACTCTGGCTTTCTTTGTTTGAACATGGTATATCTATTCTTCATAACTTAGGGTGGGCTCGATAACTGACCAATGGCTTCAAGCCAACTGGCCTTCTTTTCAACATCGTGGGGGCACCATTGATAATACCTTCCAGATGTGTCCAGAGAGGTGTCCTCTGAAAGTAGGGCAAGGTTCATCATGCCATCTTTGTTACCAAAAACTTAAGACAAGTTTATAAAAAGTCTGTTAGAAGTCCAGATACTACAAAACAATTCCAGTGGAATCATAATTTTTTAAACAATTCCAAGTTGCAACCGGTTCTCGATGCCCAATCCTACTTATGAAAATGGCAAACACTTAAAACACAAGTTATTCTGTTCCTCCAAAAGCTCCAACCATCAGCGAGAACCGAAGATCCTTTCACATCTGCTTTTGGAAAACATGAGTTTTTAATTTCTTTCACTGAATAAAGGAACAGCCTTAGGTTTTAATAACATTTAAAATTTGTGTTTTCATCTCATTTATTGGTACAAAAATGCTCCCACAACTGTCTTTTTTCAGTTTGATAGATATTTTATTTCAGTTAAAACAAAAAAAAAAAACTGCTTAGATCCACACATTTTTCTTCTTTTTGTATGTGTCACACAATATAATTATTTTGTTGACAATGAGGTATGAATTACCTGAGATCAGGCTGAACATCAAAGAAGTTATCCCATGCTGCACCATTATAGTTTTTGTCTTAAATGTAATAATGTCACATGGAGGAAAATAATTGCCCTCTATATTGAAGTGTGAATACATTTTAGTGGTGAATATTTTAGCTTCTGTTCTTATTAGAAGACTGTTCAAGGCCCACTGTTTGGCTGAGGAGCGTCAGTGTGTGTGATCAGAGTTAGAGATGTTCTGCACAGAGGAAGCTGAATCCAGTCCCAGCAGCGTGCCCAGGTAGGACTGCTCTCGGGGGTCCAGCATCTGATCGGCCCTGACAGGGTGGACAATGTTGGCGGGCTGGGGGGTTAGGGTGTACTTTTCTAAGAATGCCAGGTCTGTCGCAGCCTGGTAGCGAGAGTTCTGCTGCTGTCCTTCAGCCTGCATGCTCACAACGCTGTGAGTCTGGGAGGAGAGAGACGCGGCCCTGTGAGCATTCAGGTCTCCCTGCGCTCCTCCTGCCATTTGGACAGGAACTAAAGTAACAGGCACGCAGACGTTCGTAGGACGGGGGGGGCTCTGGAGGGCTGACTTAGGTTCCGCGCGGTATACCTTAGAGGGCTCCTCAAAAGGAATGGAGACTATTTTGATTTCGCCGAGTGTGCCGAGGGGCTGCTCAGTACACCGGGTGCTGTGCACGTGGTCAACATGGTACTTGAGCTTGTCTTTTCTTTTAAAGGTGGCGCTGCAGTGGGGGCAGTTAAAAGGACGAGCGTCTGAGTGAATCACCATGTGCTTTGTCAAGGTCTTCTTGATCCGAAATGTCTGGTTGCACTCGGGACATCTGTGGGGTTTCTCACCTGTCACATTACCACAAGAGAACATAAAAAAAAATACATTTAGATAGCCATTTCTATTGCACCCTCGTTTTTTTAAGAATAATAATTGACCGTTTTGATGTGTTGAACTGTTCTACCAAGGATTAGTAAGAGTTATGAGAAAGAGCTCTATCCTGCCCGGTATTTGGTTTGGGGAATTTTACACTCCAGCAACCTCAGCCAAACTAACCATATCAATTACATAGCAATAAGTTTGTTAAACATATTATCAAATTATTTTCTTCTATAAATTTGAAGCAATTTTTACTGTTTTTAAAAAAAGATGTCTAACCACTCTGTTGCTTGTCCAAGTATGTTTTTATATTGTAAGCATTTTTTGACAGGGACAGTGCATATTAATAACATTTCTGAAAATATGCCAGAGTAAGCCAGAAAGGCTAGTTTTCCCTGGGCAGGCAATAGCACAGATGTTAAGAATAAAAGCATTGAAAACAACTATTTGCCTCTTAAAAGCATCCAACTACAACTTTTCTGTTCTCATAAACATTTTCAAGCAAATATATTCATTGACTTCTGTTTCCTCACCTGAGTGGGTCCTGAAGTGCATTTCTAGACTGGACTTTCCTTTAAATTCTTTCTTGCAGACCTCACACTGATGCACAGCGGTTTTATACCTGTTGACAGAGTCCTTATTAACAGAGACCAAAACCAAGAACACAAAAGGAGGCTAAGGGAAATATTACCATTTTTACAACATTACTAGAAGAAAAAAAAAAAAGTGTGACTGTGATTTGAAAGATAACATACTTCTGCCAAACTTTCTCTCCCAAATGAATGCTTTTGTAGTGGACCGTCAGATGATCATGGCGCCTGAAGCACTTGCCACATTCTTCACATTGGTGTGCTTTCTCACCTGTAATAAACATGGGTTACGTTAAAGTAAATACAGACTGGAGACAGTGAAAAACAGTAACAGTATTTTCCACTGTACTGTAACAAGAAAAAATGTTATGTGTGAATGACACAAAGCAAGACACTGCCATGAAAGAAGATGCCAAAAAAAAAAGACACCGGAGAATCAACTGCTGTTTGTCTCATACCGTACCAGAGTGTATTTTCTGATGTTTGGTCAGGTGATCGTGGCGTATAAAGGTTTTCCCACATTCATCACACTCATAGCGCTTGTCGTCATGGTGGACTCTCAGGTGTAACCTGTCCACGGAAAAGTGTGTTCATTATATTTAACTTTTAATTTAAAAACAGAGTTTAAAAATGTTCACAACCACATTCTCAATTGTCAGCGTGCCGACCTGTAGGAGCTGCCATGACGGAAACTTTGGCCACAGATACTACAGAGGTGAGGCTTCTCCCCACTGTGGATCCTCAAATGCTCTCTCAAGGTTGTCCTATAAGGAGTAAAACACGCCTCTCAATAAAGCAGCACAGTTTCAGTTCTTCAGTTAAGCATGTCAAAATAAGTTGTGGAAATAAGGCAAATTTGGGGGATGTACCTTTCCCTTACAGATTTCCCACAAACAAAGCAGGTCCACTTTCTTTTGCCGCCATGTGTGCACTCAATGTGTCTCTTTCGGTTGCCTGTGTCATTAAACTGTCGGCCACAAATCTCACAGGGAAAGGGACCTGGAAATGAGAAAGGATTCTTCAGATGCATCGATTGGCACACAGTCAATCACACAACAGTGACATTTTAAGGTTATATAGGTAAGAGAGATTTTCTCTATTTTAATATTTCATTTTTAAGAGTTGTTCAAATATAATAATGCATTGTTTAAAAGCTTTTCTAATAGCAAAAGTTAAGGTTTCTTTTTAACCCTAAGAGCTTAAGAATTTATTTTTTACTGTAGAATTCTCACCTAAGTGGTACTTTTCTTGGTGTTTCAGCCTGGCAAACCTGGACTTGAAGAATTCATCACAGAAGGAGCATTTAAAAGGCCGGTCCTGGGTGTGCAGGATCATGTGCTCCTGCAGATGAGGCCTGCGGGTGAAGGTCTTCAGACAAATCTGGTACAGGAGGTTCAAAGGTTACAGATTGTTCAAATCAAAATATGCTCTTACGTTGAATTACTCTTTATTAATTGCAAAAATGCATTTATTCATCATCATGAGCTACTTGAAGTGCTCATATTTAGAGGTTATACCAGAATAGGTTTACAATGGTTTAATTTTCAAAAAACACTATATATTTGTTGTACTGCACATTGCTGATGCTCCTCTTTTCACCTCTGTGTCACAGAGTGAGGTATCTCACTTCTGTTCCATCTTTGTTGGGAGTCGCACATGCGCAGTAGCTGGGTAAGGACTACTAGCCAGTCAGAGTATGAGTTCGTGCCACGCTAGCAGCTAGGTGAGCATTATAACTTGTGTTACAAAGTGACGCACGTTGGTCTCTGAAGTAAAGGCTGGACTACAATAGAGCTGTTTGGAGCAGTTTGTGAACAGTGTTTTCTGTGAGAGATGGTAAGTCCCTTTGGGGTGGACTTTGGGCTTTTTCACTTTGTAAACCTATAACGTGCACAAAACGATATATAGCACAATAAAGGAAAGTGAAAAAGCCAAAAAGCAGAATATGAGCACTTTCAGATCAGTTCACATATTCAGGCAATAATATGACTGAAACCAATTCTTACAGCACATTTCCAGCCTTCACTCTTCCTCTTCCTCTTGGTAAGAAACTCTTGGATGTGGTCTGGATGAAACCTGGCAGGACAGTGAAAATACATGACGTCATCACACAATATGACTGTAGCTACCACAGCTGTTGTCATCATAGAGATCGATTGTGGAGTTAGCTCTACAAAATGTATTTCCTTTTTTCCCTAAAACTTACACATAACACAGTCGGAATTAACACATACAGTATTCTACCAAAGTTCACCAGACTAGGCTAAGTGTCCTCCAAATCATCCTTTTTTTACTGACATTTTATATTCATACAAACTTAAGTGAAGGTGTAAAATTGTAGATTTTTAGCAATGCTAACAGGATTCTAGGGATGCCAATGTCAGCTGGCCATATCTGAACAACTACTGAACAGACTACCATGACATATAGGCTAGTACAGGGCATTCATTTTCCCTACAGGATGAATTGTAATAATTTTGGTGAACTTTGTCTCTAGGGCTATAATCAGATAAAAAAAATGTAATTGTAGTAATTACATGTAGCTATGTTTCAAAAATTTCTAACTTTTTTGACTTCCTTAACTCTGCCAGCAAAATATTATAACAAGGCAATTAAAATGGCACGACAGCTATGCAGAACTAAGATTAGCTTTTATTAGATATAGGGTCGTTTTCAAATCAACAACAATGATGGTCAGCTAGCAAGATACTACAGATAGCTAACCAGGAAGATAATATTATCTAGACACCAAATTTAATTGTACCATCAGATGCCCAGTTGTACATTCTGCCCTCTGAGAATATTTTAATTATCCTAATATTATGATGATTATATATTTCACTGTGTAGTCTGGCATGGCTGACTTTGTGAACCAAAGGTAAACTTAATAACCAAAGCAAACTACAACAGTAAGGTAGATTGTTCTTCACCACAACACCGAGCAGCATGGGTGTTGTGTTACCCAAGTGTCTCACCTTCTGACATGCTTGGCCAGGGTTTTCTTGCTGGCATGGAGTTTGTTACAGAAGGGGCATTTGTGCTCCTTCTTCTGGACGGGTGCATCGCTGGTGTGCTTCTTCTTGTGTACAGTCAGGTTGGACTTGGTGGAGTAGCGCTGAAGGCAGATGTCACACTGGAATGGTTTCTCTCCTGTGTGCACTCTGGTGTGACTCTCATACTTCCCTATAAAATGCAGGAAATGTGCACAGGTTAATATATAGTATCAGTACTGGTAAATTAGGATGGGCATTTTTCCCTATTTTCTGACAATTTATAGACCAAATGATGAATCAGTTATTTGAAAATAATACACAGTCATCAATAATAATAATAACAAACTTTTTTTTTTTTTTTTTTTTTTTAAATTGCAGCGCTACCCCATAACCATGTAATAAAGCATTTATTATTTTAGTAAGAGTAAGAAAGATACTTAATAGAGACAATTCTTGGGTTTAACATCTCAGTCTGGCATGGTACGCTATGGCTGATTGAGTAATACTAGTAATAATTACTAGTGGAACTACCCTTCCACAGTAACAACAACTACTGTACTAACCCAGCTACTAAGCGATAACATCAATGAGAACACTAATAGTCTAGACATTACTCCATGGTTCCCACCTGCACGGTCAAAGGTCTTGTCACATTTGGGGCACTTGAGAATCTTCTTGCTGGAGGTTTGGATGATGACTGGAGCCAGCCCCTCAGGGTACACTGGACCCTG
Organism: Perca fluviatilis; assembly: GCF_010015445.1. Classification (NCBI taxonomy): domain Eukaryota; kingdom Metazoa; phylum Chordata; class Actinopteri; order Perciformes; family Percidae; genus Perca; species Perca fluviatilis. Next base: position 15,125,874 of record NC_053122.1, read on the forward strand.
GGTAGAGCTTCCTGCTGCTGGCACATGCACTTCCACCTGTCCATCAGCCTGGTGCTCTGCCCTTTCTACATCAGAACCCTGCTGACCTGCGCTCTCGTCTGCTGCGCAAACCTCAACAACTTTCCTCTGGGCAACCACATCCTCATTCATGTCTCCTTCATCCTCCTCCTCCTCCTCGTCCACTACGTCTTCCCCCTGAGCTGGTTTAGATGTCTTGTTCGCGGCCAGTTTGGGAGCTTGGTTTTCCACAACCACCTTTTCCGCTTCTTCTATTTCTTCATCTTGCTCTCTTGGTGATACAGTCCTTTGTTTCTCCTCAGGAGTGTTGTCTCTTACATTGTCTCTCTGATACTTGGTGGGTGTTCTCCTCCTGCGAGCTGATCTCCGCGTGGTAGCAGTCCTCTCAGCTTCGGTCTTCCCTTTCTCAGTTGAGATTTCCTGCTGTGCATTAGTGTGACTCTCAGCCAAGTGGTTCTGCAGGGAGTTTGCACTGCTAAACTGGCGACTGCACATGGTGCACCGAACATCACCTAGGCTCTGGATGTCTTCGTCACCTGCTGGCGAGTCACTGGAGGTCATTTCCACCTCAGGAGACTCTCTTATCTCATCCTGTGACTGGATCACACGTACTGGGTTGTTGTGGTGTCCTTCTTCAGACAGCAACTTAAGTATATCCATCATGTCCAGGAATCGGGCCGCTTCAGTTAGAGCTGGAAGCTCCGTCTCTGGGACAATGCACTCAGAGGTGTACAAAAAGCCAAGCAGGTGCTGGAAAACAGAGTCCTCCACATGGTCCAGAGTCACATGCGCTGTAGCAGGGTTCTTGGACAGCTCAGCGTGGAAGTAGCTGCTGCCATGGGCCAACACCACCTTGTGGGCACGGTAGAGTTTCCCGCCCACAGACACAGACACATCACAGAACCTCTGTCGAGTCCGATCCTCATTCAAGAATTTGAGGAGGTTGTGACAGTGCTGAGACATAGCCATGTGCCTGATTGGGGAGGTTGATTCTGGGACAGTTTCAGAGTTTGCTTGGGCATTGGAGCTCAGCAGAGTGCTCGGCTCTGTAACACATCCATTGCTGGCACTGGCCTGCCTGCTGCGTTTGGGACGCAGCGGATTACAAGGCTTTTTCTTCATTAGTGAGCCTGGTGGGCGACCATGAATCACTCCTGAAAACCAGAGGAATACAAACAGTGCTGAGTGCAACTCTCAACGACTGGGCTTTCATTTAGATTTGATAGCACTGCTAGACAAATGGCTTAGCATGTAAATATACCTGACTTTAACAACACAACAATAGTAACAGCATGAAGCTAACGTGAATAGTACATTGTGGTGAAAAGTTACCATACATGTGAAAATTGTGCATTAAAAAGAGCGATAACGACTTATTCCAAACATTTGAGGTATATTTTTCTCATTTGTTAAAACAAAGGAGAGAGAATAGCTAACTGTTATCAACACTGTGCTCAATAGACTACACAGGCCTGACGGAGATGTGAACTTAAGCTAGTAACCGTTCTGCTATCCTGACGTTCAAGCGGTCAAGACGGTTACATCTGCAATTTGGCTTTCCACCTCAAGGACCCCTAATATCCTATAGAGCCTGACGGACGGGCCCCCCTCCGAGGAGAGTGTTGACAAACGACCCTCAAGGCTACCCCGGAAATTGAGGTCTATATCGGGACGTTTTAAAAACAAGTCTTACCTTAGAGATACGGGCCGCGTTTACAAAGCACTGTACACTCCAGCTGACACACGTATCGTTACTGTAGAAAAAAACCCATAGACAGTTAAAGAATTAAATAAACGGAGGAATAATAATTCCCTGAGTATCTGTAACGCCCATCTTCCCATCCTCCAGAAATGTCGGACACCGTAACAAACCGTTCGTCCATTGGCTGTTTTCGGCTTTTGTCCTCTAAAGCTCTCGTGGAGTAAACAAAAGTAAAAAATATATATATATATATATAAACCGCGTGAGAAAAATAAACGTTGATACCTTTGTTAATGCATTTTCTATGTAACGCATTAAAAGTCAAACACCAATCAAACTATGAGGACGTGTTTGTCGTGCATTACACACGGAAGGGTTCACGAGACAAGGGTATCATGGGTAATGTAGTTTGAAAGCTAATTTTCTCCCATGACCCTCAGTCTTTTACAGTGGTGGAAAGTTTGAACATGTGTGCATATACACCAGCTATATTTGCATACACAATATTACACACACATACTTCCAAAATAAACATGTGCTCTAATATAATGATAACATTGCACTTTATTTAATAGTTTTTAATATATTGGATCATGGCCCCAAATTCTGGGCCATAACACACTGTGGGTGCCATTGTCAAATCTGAGCCAGAACAAGTAATTGTAAAAGAAACCGTACTAACGAGCCAATTGCATGCTCTTGGGGCTCTTCAGGGAAATTACTAGTGATGATGTCAGTGCTGTTGTAATGACAGAGATATTCCCAGATTAGAACCACCAGTTTGCTTCTTTCAAAGACTCGGCCTCAGCCCTACCTGCTGCAGCCAAATAGTACTCAACTGAGGACACGCTCTGTAGTACACGTGTGTTTGCATGTGCATACCGGTATGTGCATTTTATATTTATTACCATGTTTCAGGGTGTGTATTTATAGCTGAATTTTGGCAATATTTCCTTCTACAGAAGACTAAAGTTGTAACAAAGAGAAACTAAATTTCTGTTTGTGCCTCTGCTCAGATAAACTTCATCATCTCTAACATTCCATTGTTTTCACCAGGTGTGCCTCATGACACTTATATAAGCATACATCAGACTTCTGTCTAGGGAGGAATTTTTGAGTTACTCAAATTAGTCTCCTGGTTGAACCCCTCCCTTCACCAACACATTTAATGTATAATACATTGTAAGTGCATTAGCCTAATCCCTCCTATCTGACTTGCACCGCTCCAAGCATTTCAGTGTACAGATACAAGCACGGAGGTGATGGAGAGGTCTTTGACCTGAAATGAAGATATTGCCAAACATCTTGTAATTTTGATGGACAATGTAATTTTGAGGACAATGTTGAGTTTCAGCGTGCATATGTGGATGTTATGGTTGCTTTATACAGGTAATGTTTACAGTATGTATGTTGTAATCAGAGATGATTATTATTTGGAAATGTGTAACATATTTTTAAGTCAAGTATTTTTTCCTATTGTCATCTAACCTGATCATTGTTTTTTTTGTAGGTTGTTTTGGCTGAGGTGTCCAACAAGTGTATAGTGTAATTTTGATGACTTGTTGAGGACAATGTTGAGTTTTAGCGTGCATATGTGGATGTTATGGTTGCTTTATACAGGTAATGTTTACAGTATGTATGTTGTCAGAGATGATTATTATTTGGAAATGTGTAACATATTTTTAAGTCATGTATTTTTTTCCTATTGTCATCTAACCTGATCATTGTTTTTTTTGTAGTTTGTTTTGGCTGAGGTGTCCAAAAAGTGTATAGTGTAAAGCACAACATGCATTTGTAGAGTTGCTTTAAATTTTAGCAGATGTATTAGTATTTTATATTTTCCTTTCTTTTGTTTTGGTTTCAGTTCATTTCAGTGTGCTGAACCTCACTGACATGTGTTTAAAATGTGCATGCAGTTTCATTTTTGATTGTTTTAAAAGAAGTAATGATGAATTGTATTTGTCTCTCCAGGCACTTTCTCTGATGAGAACATCAACGGATGTGAACAACAGCTATGCCATAATGGTGGTCTATGTGAGAGCCGCAGTGGAGGTTTCAGATGCCTTTGCTCCCAACACAGCCAAAATGGGCGACTATATGGGGGAGAGAACTGCACAACTGCACTTGCAGGCTGTGATGATAACCAATGTGAGAATAGAGGAATATGTTCTCCCTTACTTGTTAATGATCAGCACACTTATACATGCACCTGCCTTGCTGGCTTCACCGGCCCTAAATGTCAGACCCCCACCGTCTTCTCATTTGAGTCCAGAGGCTACAAGTACATAGAGACTCGGCTTCTCGACCCAGAGGCTCCTCTTAATGTGACATTCAGCTTCAGGACAGCAAGACCGGTCGGCACCCTCTTGCAGCGCAGAGTAGACGACCTGCTCCTCAGCATTGAGCTCATGGACGGACATCTCTGCCTCCGCAGCCTGAGAGGTCAAGGCTCCAGCACGCTGGTTCAGGAGCTGCCCGAGTACTTGTCCAACAACAAGTGGCACACGGCGGAAGCATCACTGGGCGGCGTGGTCAGCCTCATCAGGCTGCTCTGCAGTGAAGGAAGCTGCACCAGAGACTACAGCGCTGAAATCCAGCTGCTTGAGCAAGTCTCTGCTCTCCCCGAGCCAGAAACAGTTCGTCAAAGCCTCTTCATAGGAGCAGTCGGGGCAATCTGGGGTTCGGGCCGAGCAGGGGATGAAGCAGACTACCCGTCTGCTTTTCTGGGCTGCTTTAGAGATGTGCTTGTGGACTCACGTCTGGTGTTGCCTGCTATAGTGCCAGAAGATTCAGATGCCCAGGAAAACATCACTGTGGGATGCAGCGACAAAGACAAGTGCGATGACAGACCATGTCAGAACCGAGGGCACTGTGTGAGCCAGGGCTGGAGGAGCTACATGTGTGAGTGCCAAAGGCCATATGAGGGAAACAACTGTGCAGAGGGTAAGACATACACACATTAGCACCACTGCCTGTCATTTCAAATGTATTGAAACTTTGAGGTCCCCAGGACATCCTTCTTCTTGTATCTGTGCTTAAGATCACCCCTAAAATGTTATGGAGTACCATGGGGAAACAGTCTTGAGGTGCACCCATTCATTAAATGGTTTGTTGATTTTCCTGTGAGAGGGTTAGCGTCCAAGATCTATGCTAAACTGTTGCAAGTATATATAGGAGAACTCCCAATAGCAAGGAAATGGGAGCGAGAGCTGAGCCCTGAGGGGAATGCAATTAATAGGGAGACAGTTTGGGACAACATTTCCCATTGCTCCAAGAACCCAAATCACCAGCAGATCCACTTCAACATATGCCATAGGACATATTGGACTCCCGCTGGGAGTGTGAACAGGTGCATGAGTTCTGGAATAAAACAACATCAATAATATCTGATGTGATAGGATGTTGACTTCCTACTGACCCGATTGTTTTGTTACTAATGACGACTCTAAATTACACCTGCTTGGGAGACAGAGGGAAGTTTGGTTATCTGGCTCAACCGCAACCAAGAAAATGATAGCTCAACGCTGCCCACCCCCACACTCGCTTTGTATAAAACAGTGGTTGGCGTATTTTCTAGACATAGTTATGTTTGAGCTCTCTACAGGAAGACTTAACAAAGCCAAATCATCGACTGTAGACCTATGGAAAGGTGCAGCAGCACAAATATCAGTCCTAGTGACCTCAGCATCACAAGAACTAGAGGAAAGCGACTAAGTAAGGTGTGATTTCTGTTTTTGTTTATTTGTCTGTTTTTGTTTTCCTCAAGACTGCAGAGGGTGGGGGTGGGAGAGGGTTGTTGTTCTTGTTCAATTGTATTTGTATGTTCTGTGTTCTAAATAAAAAAAAAACACAATAAAAAAATTGATCTAAATTAAAAAAATGTTTTATTGAAACAAGCTTAATGCAACCACTGTGGTTCAGTTCCCAAAATGTTATCTTGCTTTTTGTCTCTTTCCTCTAAGAAAACATGAGCAAACTTAAGTATAACACTAAAAAAATTGCTTTTTTTGCTCTAATGAGGCATCACCATTTTTGGTACTTTTAACAAAAAAAAATTATTTAATCCATAAAATAGAGGGATTATGACAAGAAGGAGTTACCTGGGGATGATCAAACTGATTTGTGATGTGTTTGTGTATAATGTGTTGGTCTTATTGGTGTTATAGGTTTTAAATGTAGATTAGATTTGCATCAAACAGAATGCTTAGTTGTATGAACAGATATATTTAGACATTTTTTGACTGACTTTGACATGCTATGTGTGTGTGTGTTTCACTAATTGCAACATTTACATAACACTTCTCTAGACAGAATTACTGTAAAACATGCCGTAAAATCAGGTAAAGGTCGAGTCAAGTTTAACCTCATTAGTGTCGGTGCGGAAATCTCAATGTAGGATGATAAAATTAGTCAGTGAACTGTAAAGGAGCTTACAGAGAAAGTAGAAATAGCACCGTGTTCAATCCAACAGTCATGCATTAGGAGGCATTTAGCAACACCTGGGTTGAGGATTAAAAAAACGTGAGTTTCAGTAGCTCACCAGTCCTCTTATAGACTCCCGCCATGCAGAGGCATTTTCATCGGTTGGTTTCCTCAGCAGCTTCTTCTTTTTAATGAACAAAGAGCACTCTGCTGATCAAAAAACAATGCTGGAAATAGTCCATACGCTCACCTCTTTATCAAAACAAGCTTTTATGAAGTTAATGAATGTTTATGGTCCATAACATTGACAACTGAAGGAAATACAATTATTTGCTTTCTGCAAAGGCATGAGAAGATAAAAGAAATGTCTGTCCATTAGGCTAAATATGAAGCTACAGCCAGCAGTTGGTTAGTTTAGCTTAAAATAAAGAAACAGGAGGAAACTGAATATTTAAACTCATGTTGTATCTCATTTGTTTAATCTGTGCAAAAAACAAAGCGTAAAAAGGACAATTGTCCATTCTTTCGGGTGTTATGTGCTGGAGTATTTCTTGGCACGGAGCAGTTGCCAAGCAACCAATGGAGACTCCTGGAAGGAGCAAACCTGACCAGCTACTGGCTGTAGCTTCACATTTAATGGACATCCATGAGAGTGGTATCAAATCCTCTTATCTGACTCGTGTTCAGAAAGCGAATAAGCACATGTCATACTATTCCTTTAAGATGTTCTTTTCATCAGGTTTTGTTAAAAGTTTGACTTTGGAGGCTTTTTCTCTCCCCTTTGCCCATGCAGAGTACATCACAGCAAGATTTGGAAACAAAGACCTGGGGAGTTATGCTTTCTTCTCTTTGGACAATGACCCAGGTGATACTGTGACTATATCCATGTTCATTCGCACCAGACAGTCCAGCGGCCTGCTCCTCATCCTGGCCAACAGCACCAGCCAGTACCTTCGCCTGTGGATGGAAGAGGGCAGGGTCAAAGTTCAGGTCAATAACTTTGAGACCCTTGTTGGTCAGGGTACGGTCAGTGACGGCCATTTCCATCTGGTGACTGTGAAGCTGGATGGAATGGCAGCCATGTTGATCCAGTCAGCCCAGAGCCAGGGCTCTATGCCCATTAGGCCCATCCAGGTCCATCCTGAGGATCTGGTTTATGTTGGGGGGCTACCAGACTCAAGGGCCTCTGCCTCGTTTGGTGGCTACTTTAAGGGATGTGTCCAGGATCTGAGGATTAACAGCAAAAGACTGCAGTTCTTTCCCATTGCAACTCCAGTGGAATCATACAGCCTGGAGCAACTCATCAATGTTTCACAAGGATGCATCAGTGACAATGCCTGTGCTGTGAGTTATATCAATCATTATATTGTCTTTAATGCGCAACACTAGTGACAGATTTTCATTCCTTATTTGCACTAATAATGAATGAGGACACTGTAGAACGTACAGGAGGCTAGGCTTGATTTATTTGGGTTGTTTTCTCTTCATTAGGTCAACCCCTGTCTCAACGGGGGAGTGTGTTACTCCATATGGGATGATTTCATCTGTAACTGCCCCCCCAACACTGCAGGGCAGCGCTGTGAGGAGGTGAAATGGTGTGAGCTGTCTCCCTGCCCCGCCTCTGCTGTTTGTCAACCCCGCTCTCAGGGCTTTGAGTGTTAGTGTCTTGATATGAGGACCTGTTGTTGCTCTATTCCTGTGTAGAAATAATATGGGAAAAAGAAAAGTCTCAGAGCCTTTCTAAGAATGGCCAAGGAATAGGATCTCTGCTGTGAATAGTATAATGTGTACAACCACCCTGACTCGTTAAAAAAAAAGAAAGAAAAAGGATCCATAATACACGTGTAAGCCTTTCATTATACTAGCCCATTTTTTATTTTAGTTTGTACCCACTGGAGGGACCGTCTGCAATGTGTGGTCTCACTGGAGCAGGTACTGATTAATTACAGTGTGGCTGATTACAGAAGGGAACAACGTTGAGGCAGGGATCCTACATAGGATTCCTCTAAGACGTGGTAATCCCTGGTCAGACTAAGTCTACCGCCACATGCCTGGTGACGTTTATGATGACAAGTCTACCTGGAGATGTCACATGTTCACAAAGAGAAAAGGAGGGGAGCCGTTGATCCAGAGTAGCTGCCAGTCCAAGCCTTTTCGTTCCTGTTTTTCCTACAATCACATGGTTGTATTTGCACACATACAGTATTTACCACATATTAAGTTCTCACTTTTCTGCATTCAAAGGCTTCTTTTCTCTTCTCATTTTCTCCTTGTGTTATTTCTGACCCATTTTGGAAGCCTTTTTCCTCTGTTATTTTTTTTTTTTTAAGATTTTCTTTTGGCATGTAGGCCTGTTTTTTAGACAGCTTAGACATGAAAGGGGAAAGAGAGGGGGAATGACACGCAGGAAAGCGCCACAAGTCGGAACCAAACCCACAACCTTTGCGTTGAGGACTGAGCCTCTCCACATGGGCTCGCTCTACCACTAGGCCACCCAGGCACCTTTTCCTCTGTTTTTTGTACATTCCTCAATGTCACATCACCGCAAACGGCCCAGCAGATGACACAATATGCAGTTTACCCACAGTTTCTTTTGTCTGCTGTGAACTTTAAACAGACAAAGCAGACAATAATGTTTTGAACTGCCCTGTTGAAACAGCTTAAAGATCCTGTAACCTTTTTGCTTTATACTTTGACCGATGGGTACCTACATGAACACGCAATGTTTTGCCAAAGTTGGAACAGTTAACAGTTAATTCCCATTACTGTATTTGTGTTTTTATCTGTGCTCTTCGTACTGGTTTGAAGTGGGCTCAGTTGGGAAAAGATGAAACATACTACCATGCATCAATCAGGACACACAGTCCAGATGAAGCAGAATTTTACATAAACATAAATAATAACAAAATAGGTTTTTTAATTTGAACCGATTGTATGCTATTTAGTCATGAGTACTGAATAACTTAACACCCTGAAACAAACCTCTTGGTTTAACTTTTTGCCTTCCTGCAGTGATGTTAAGGTGTGCTTTAGGACACAACTGATCCAACAAGGTTTGAAACGTTCAGCCAGAGAGGGCAATAACTGCTTTACAGGCTGGTGTTAAGTTAGTCTTTAAGATTTGAAAGCAAGTTTTCAGAGGCTTTAATGCACAGCACTAATAATTATAGTAAGTTTGGGAACTATGTTTTGGCACTGGACTAGATCAGATGAATGGGAAAATTACAAAATTTCAATTCAGTAAGTCTCTTTACATTTTTCTCCTTCAGGTTTGTCTAACGTGACATTTCGGGTTGAAAGCAGCATTTTGCACTACCGGAGCAATGGGAAGATTAAGCACAGCCTCTGCAGTGTCTCCCTCAGCTTCCGCACAAGACAGTCCGCTGCCACCTTACTGCATGCACAAAAGGACTCAGACTACCTCACCGTCTCCCTCCTGGACTCCCATGTGGTCATGGAGCTCCAGGCTGGGGCTGACAAGGATTTTCTCAAGGTGACAGTTCAAAGCCAGGGTCCAATCAGTGATGGAGAGTGGCACACTGTGGAGCTCAGCATGGAGAGCCAGATACTCCCGACCTCCAGGTGGGTCATGGCTGTGGATGGAGGCAAGACAGAGCTAAGCGTGTCCAAAACAGCTACGGGTGACCTTGATTTTCTTAGGGAGGAAGCAGACATTTTCCTGGGGGGACTGAGCCTGGACGCAAGATTTTTGAACCTAAACCTCCCTTTTTTACCCAGACCTCAGGAGGAGCAGTTTACGAGGATAAACGGCAAGGATGCGCTGCAATACGGCTGCTGGGGAGCCAGTGTGTGTGAACCCAACCCTTGTAATAACCAGGGTGTGTGTGAGGACCGGTTTGACCTGCACCACTGCACATGTCGCTCTGATTGGACGGGGCCACTATGTCAAGACCCAACAGACGCCTGCATCTCCAACCCCTGCATCTACGGCAACTGCATCAACCTATCTGGGGGGTTCATGTGTGTGTGTGAGCTGGGGTACAGTGGCATACAGTGTGAGCTGGAAGTTGATACGTGTGAAAACAGCAATTGCAGCAAAGGTGCCACGTGCCTCAAAGGTTTTACTAGCTACGCATGCCTCTGCCCTAAGGATCTGACGGGCCAATACTGCGAGTGAGTTCTTCCACAGTTTATTAATATATCTGTGACACTAAACGTACAGTAGTAGCATACATCTGTAATAGGTTAATGAGCTCGGAGTTGTACTGATTTACAAACTGGTCTCTTACAGGGAGACAATTCCTGAAATCCCATGGTACATTGAAAACAATCCGTAAGTGCTTTTACATATAACACAGAAAAAATAAACACATTTCCATTGTTTCACTACAAGAAGTAAATGTGAAATCAACCAGTGCTAATCTAGATGACATTGACATTTGTCCTTGTTGTGTTCTTTTATCTGTTAAGACTTCCTCAGTTGCCTGTATCTACATGCGTGGGTACAAGATGGAACTACAGCTGCTTTAATGGAGGGAATTGCTCTGAAGAAGATAACACCTGTTACTGCCTGCCTGGTTTCACAGGACAGTGGTAGGACAGCCACAATGACGTTTAATCCTCTTTGCTGACCTGCGAGGTTGCTCAACCCTAGGGATCAACACCTAATAGCTCCACACGGGGTCGCTAGATATCCACACAAGGCCACTCAGATTTGATACAGTATATTGATATGTCTGTGATACATTTTGAAAATAGGAATAATTTACTATTTTTGAACACAACATAATTGACATTAAATTGATTTGTTACTACATCTACACATGAGAATCTTGGGATTTAAACTCAGGGTCATGAGCCAGAAATGTTGACAAAATCCAGCCTGGCCTGTGATTAAAGCTGCTATCAACAATATGTTGATGATTGATGAATTGAATGGCTACGTGTAACGTATAAATTGTTGTAAAAATACTAAAATGAGTATTACATGGTGCCTTTTCTTGTTTTTGATCTATAATCCTTTTGTCTTGTTTCCTTCCAGGTGTGAGAAGGATGTGGATGAATGTGCCTCTTACCCGTGTATGTACGGAGGCTTCTGTATAAACTACGTGAACAGTTTTGAGTGTGTTTGCGATATAAATTACACAGGGAAACACTGCCAAATTGACGTCAGCGACTTCTACTTGTACCTTTTCTTGGGCGTGTGGCAGAACCTCTTCCAGCTGCTGTCCTACCTTTTGATACGCCTTGACGATGAGCCAGAAATTGAGTGGGGATTCTACGACGATTAGGCCCCTGACTGTCTATTATGATCAAACCGGACTACACTTAGTCTAGGTAGAGGGTCACGCTGGAATACATTTGAGCAAATTTAGTAGCCTACCCATAAGTTACATAATGTGTTATCAGAAACCTGCACACAGCACATCAGCTGGTGGTCTGTGATGCTTTACACAAAAGGGAGGAGAGAGACACTACATCGGTTGGTGAATGCAGCTTTCTCTGTTCTATACCTTAATATGAGTCCAAATGTTGGAACCATTTTATTGTTTTGTATTTAATGAAGTTACACCGATGAAAGTTTTTTCTGATCTCAACACTACAGAGTGAGCTCACAAGAAAAGACAGGAAACAATTGCAATATTTGTTAAAACTGTATTTTATTATATCTAGTGTACTGACAAGGTCAGTAATAGAAATGTATATTGTGAACAGATGCATTTGGTAATATTACATGTTGCTCCATATTATATTAAAGTATATTTATACATTTGATGAAAACCACACAGTTTGTCTTGTGCCTTACATTTCCACTTTTTATCTGGAGCATTGCTTTCTAATCAGTGTATGTTTTATAACTGTTCAGGGACACACTCAAATACAGCCATAATCTACTGGATGAATTAAATACCTGTCTATAGCTAGGAAGTTGTGTATTTACAAATGTGTATGTACCCCAATATAAATGACAAATGCTATTCTGCATGCAGTGCATACAGAACCTGATCAGTCCAGTGAAAAAATAAAATAAACTTTATGAAATGTTTGGAAGCGGTCTGCTTTTATTTAAAACTTTACATACATATTTCTGTTATGCCTTTGGACACAGATTCCAGTTTCCTTATAAACAATACACACAGCTTCTATCCAGCCATCTGGTGCCAACAAATGTCAAATGAAGCAAAATGAGACTTACAAATTGTGCAAATAAGGTGTACGGATACTTAAAGGTGCTCTAAGCGATGTCACGCGTGTTTTTTTGTTTTTACAAATTTTTTTTGTCACATACAGCAAACATCTCACTATCTGCTAGCTGCCTGTCCCCTGAACACACTGTAAAAAAAAAAAACACGGTCTCTGTAGCCAGCCCATGCTCCACAAACGGCATCAAAAACAAACTGTGCCAACCTAGACCAAGAAACATAACAGTGGGGGGGGGTTAGTGCGCGGAAGGGAGGAGGAGGGGACGGCATGAGGAGGAGGAAGGGGCGAGCTAGCCTCCGTTTTGTTTGACAATACTTCGAACGTCAACAAGAAGTGACGTCACCCAACATCACTTATAGCACCTTCAATTAAAAACTAAGTAACACCTAAAAAACAGTTGAGGACCGAGACAGATTAGATATATGTTGACAGGCAGTCCATCCGGTAAGGCTCTGTAGGTCCACTGTAGATGTGTAAACTCCAAGTCGAGGTCTAACAGGAATATAAAGATCTTTTTCTTAAATAACATGCCTGATTACATATTGATCGTATAAATACAGTAATCATACAAGGATTATGATTTAGCATGAAAATGCACCTGATTTAAGACACTCCTACTGGGGTCAGCCATACAGTATGCAATCAGTGCTGTAAGGCTGTTGTGGAGCTGCTAATGAGGCCCAGAGACAAGTGTGGACTACCCTAATCAGAAGCAGCACATATTACCAGCAATTAGGGTTGGGCGATATATACCGCGTATCAGTAGAAATGGGTCCACCGGCAGAGATTTGGCAGTACCTTTTTCACCCTGGAAGGTATTCTCTTGCTAATCCAGCTGCGTGGCAAGGTGATGGGATATGGGCAGACATGGAGGAGAGTGAAGTTATAAATACAGAGCAGGAGGAGGTTAACCTTAAAATCTGTAACACCTTAAAGGTTCCATTTTGAAAGAATTTTAGTTTTGCCATTTTAAATCTTTTCTTTTTAACTCAACTTTACAGAACAATTGCTGTATTGTGATATATACCATTACTGTGATATAAAATGATATATACCCTGATAGAAGATCTTGGCCATATCGCCCACCCCTATTGGCAATACATACATACATACATACATACAATGATAGAATAGCCTTCAGCCCTCTTCATGGAGCTTACAGTCACAGAGCTCTTTGTAGATTCTCTTGCGTATCTTTGGTATGTCCTTCTGTGAAAACTGCAGAGGTTTTGCCAGAGCAAGGCATCTAGAGTACTGTAAAGGAGATCAAAAATAGTTAGTATGTAATGAGTTCAAACAGTGAGACACCATAATGATTGAAGTCATGTACTGTATATTAAGCTTGACACGCATGTTGGTACCTCCAAGACAAAAACTCCACAGTCATTTTCATTGCTCTGTTGTGGGATTATCTGTAAAGGACAGCAGGGGGAGACAAGAAATCGCAAGAGGTCTGTTTTTTTCCCTTTGTACCACTAGCAGCTCATGTAGTCTACCATCACAGGCTATAACACCAGCAGAACATACCTCATCGAACGACACCGCCCAACCACTTTCAAAATCTGTTTGCTTCTTCTCTTTTGCTTCCGACATCAAGTATTTCAGGATGTTCTATCATAAGAAAAGCATAAAGAAAAACATAGTTTTACAATGTCTTACAGATAAGAAGTTATTGCAAGGAAAAGCAACTGAAATGTTTAAGTAAGTTGTTAGAGTGACAAAAAAAATAATACATGAAATTACCCTTGCAACCTTTTGGAGCGCGTTCCCTTGAGAGTCGTAAAGGCAGATCTTCTTTTTGACCATGTCAGCTGTCACCAGACACCAGTGAACCTCCAGGTGGATGGGCACCACAAGCAAACATTTAGAAAACAAATCCACCTGTGCAAGAAAGATGGGGTTCAAGCCACTAATGCTGCTTTCTCTTCATTTGTTATGTCAATCTTAAAAAATAAAAAAGGTTCCATGGTTTTTTTCTAAATCTTTACATGACATGAAAACAGCAATCTATATTAAACTGAGAAAAACCATCACACCACTTCCATCTTAGAACTAACCTGCTTTGTCCATCTCTTAACACCATCATATCCTTTAGTCATAAGCTGCCTGTGGAAGAAGCTGTTGAGGAAATGTACCTAAGAGTTGCGACAAAAGGAGATCAAAATGACAAAACTACAATAATTTAGGCCTGTGTGAGTTAATGTGTTTTTATACTAGTCAGACTATGCCATTCAAACACATTGGGTAATCTTTAAAAAAGAAAAAAAAAGAAAACTAGATCTCGGCCTGATAGACATTTAAAAATTGTTATTATCTTATCTAAGTTCTTCAAGTACTGTATAGATAGGGAAATTCTGCAATTGTAGGCAAGTATTGTGATTAACTAAAGCCCTTGTATACACCTGTTGCCTGGCAACCTCACTGTGATGACAAGTCTCAAGGTAGTCAATGTGTCTGACTGACATAGTACAGCATATTACCACACTTTAGTTTTTGTATGGATTAAACAAACAAGATATAACATGAAATAGTGAGCTTTAGAGGTACTAGTAAACAGTGTTATCTTTGGCTAGTTGTTTCCATGTTTCCAGTCTTTATGCTTCATATTTAGCTTACAGTCATGAGAGTAGTACCAATCTTTTCATCTAACTTCTGGCAAAAAAGCAAATATGCATATTTCCCAAATTGTCAATGAAAATGTCAAACTATTCCTTTAATTACTGGCACTTTTTTTATAACCCTGGCAGGTAAAAACATTACCCATCTGAAAAAAACATGCTTGCTTTCTAGGTACAATTTAAGATTACCTTGTGATGAGCAGATTCCATAATCAATTCTCCATACATGTTCATGACCTTAAGCAGGAACAAAAAAGAAATATCAGTTACATTCAGCATAAACATTCAGGCTTTTCTTAATCATGTAAATCTCTCTTTCCTCTTTCACCCCTCTATCTCCAAATCAAATTCTTACTTTGATTACCTCCGCCCGCCCAACCACCTGCCCCCTTCATCCTATCCCTTCTCACCTTCTCCAGTCTATTGCTCCTGACCTTCTTCCTTTCCTCACCCATCTCATCAACATCTCCTTGTCAACTGGCTGTTTCCCCGATGCCCTCAAAGAGGTAAGAGTGACCCCACTACTCAAAAAACCCAACACATTTAGCATTATATAAATAACTACAGACCCGTCTCCCATCTTCCATTTCTATTCAAAACTCTTGAGCGTGCCAACTCTCTACCTATCTCCACCTGAACAACCTTCTTTACTCAGTCTGGCTTCAAGGCTGGCCAATCAACAGAAACTGCCCTCCTTGCTGTCACTGAGCAGCTTCACATTGCTAGAGCAACCTCTCGCTCTTCCGTTGTCATCCTTCTGGACCTTTCTGCTGTCTTTGACACAGTGAACCACCAGATCAGGGACGGACTGGGGCTAAAAAACAGCCCTGGACTTTCTCCCAAATAGGCCCATCATCCGGCCATTCGCCCGTAGCCGTGCGCGACAGACACTATCCAGGATGTCCTGATACTATGCCACAATACTGTAGCCTATCAGACAAGGTATTCATAGCAAGTAACATCTCAAAACCAATTATGATAACTGGGGTTGTGTTTATTAATGAAGCCTCAGCCTTCAAATAAAAACTAAAAATGTACAATGCCATTACATCTGCATTGAAAATAAAATACAAATAATGAAATGTCACTTGCTACAGAAACCCCAAATTACACAAACTTGTAAACAGTACAAAGTATTACTGACAACACCTTCAGAGATAAAGTAGGCTACTTGCTGTACCTGAACATAGGGATTCGATATTATGTAGGCCTATACCAAAACTACACAGAGTGTTAGTTACTACTATAACTATTCAAATATAAATGTATATAACATGTGTTGCTTTGTGTTAAAGAATTAGCATTGAATAACCTATTTCATATTTTTTCAATGTCATATTACACTTTTGATTCATATTAAGGCTGTGGAATGATGAAAATGACTAAGCCCCATCAATGTTGTCTGTGAAGCTTTCACAAACAACCACCAGGTCTTTGCCAGTTCCACAATAGTAAACACAAATATGAAAGACAAGGAAAAACTGCACTCTGATAGAAGACAGACAGAAAGCGCATGCTAGGATTTTTATAGTTAAACTTTTGGTTGCATTTGGTGAATTATTTAGCCCCCTTCCATGTTTGTTAGCACGTTTAGAGTGGTACCAATGCATGCCTGATGTTTTCCCCTTTAATTTAATACCATAGTCTTCATCCTAGCAGCAAAAGTGAGCTCACTACAACCTCTCATATACAACCAAGTGAAATCGCGGTCAACCCGCGATTCATTTCTAACGCGTTTAATGTTTCAAATATATATATATATATATATATATATATATATATATATATATATATATATATATATATATATATATATATATATATATATAGTACAGGCCAAACGTTTGGACACACCTCATTCAATGAGTTTCCTTTATTTTCATGACTATTTACATTGTAGATTCTCATTGAAGGCATCAAAACTATGAATGAACACATATGGAATTATCGCTTAACAAAAAAAGTGTGAAATAACTGAAAACATGTCTTATATATTTTAGTTTCTTCAAAGTAGCCACCCTTTGCTCTGATTACTGATTTGCACACTCTTGGCATTCTCTTGATGAGCTTCAAGAGGTAGTCACCTGAAATGGTTTTCCAACAGTCTTGAAGGAGTTCCCAGAGATGCTTAGCACTTGTTGGCCCTTTTGCCTTCACTCTGCGGTCCAGCTCACCCCAAACCATCTTGGGGTTCAGGTCCGGTGACTGTGGAGACCAGGTCAACTGGCGCAGCACTCCATCACTCTCCTTCTTGGTCAAATAGCCCTTACACAGCCTGGAGGTGTGTTTGGGGTCATTGTCCTGTTGAAAAATAAATGATGGTCCAACTAAACGCAAACCGGATGGGATGACATGTCGCTGCAGGATGCTGTGGTAGCCATGCTGGTTCAGTATGCCTTCAATTTTGAATAAATCCCCAACAGTGTCACCAGCAAAGCACCCCCACACCATCACACCTCCTCCTCCATGCTTCACGGTGGGAACCAGGCATGTAGAATCCATCTGGTCACCTTTTGTCGCACAAAGACACGGCGGTTGGAACCAAAGATCTCAAATTTGGACTCATCAGACCAAAGCACAGATTTCCACTGGTCTAATGTCCATTCCTTGTGTTTCTTGGCCCAAACAAATCTCTTCTGCTTGTTGCCTCTCCTTAGCAGTGGTTTCCTATCAGCTACTTGACTTGGCTGTGTATCAACCTGACTTCTGCACAACACAACTGATGGTCCCAACCCCATTAATAAGGGAAAAAATTACACTAATTAACCCTGACAAGGCACACCTGTGAAGTGAAAACCATTTCAGGTGACTACCTCATGAAGCTCATTGAGAGAACACCAAGGGTTTGAAGCGCTATCAAAAAAGCAAAGGGTGGCTACTTTGAGGAATCTAAAATATAAGACATGTTTTCAGTTATTTCACACTTTTTTGTTAAGTCCATAATTCCATATGTGTTCATTCATAGTTTTGATGCCTTCAGTGAGAATCTACAATGTAAATAGTCATGAAAATAAAGGAAACGCATTGAATGAGAAGGTGTGTCCAAACTTTTGGCCTGTACTATATATGAGCTGTTTTTTATATTTGTTGAAGCTGCACTTTCATATGGCTCTTTGCAGTTTTGCTTATTTAAAGCTAATGTACTTGCACTTACTTCTTGTTGTCAGGAGTTTGCACCTTCAGGGTTGAAAGCACTTAATTGGAAGTTGCTTTGGATAAAAGCGTCAGCTAAATGATAATGTAATGTTATGTAAAATCTTTCCATGAAAAACTAAACAAAGTCTTGGTGTGTTAGATGATGACCTGGTCGTTGAGCCAGTTCTGATCTGCCAGTGTGGACAAGTCATCCAGCGTCAATGTGTGTTTCTTGTAGACCACCTGGTAGGAGGGAACAGGCTTCTGAGCGATTGCAGTTCGGTATTTGGCAACTTCCGAGAAGATGGCATTTTTCCTGCATGGGTAGAAAAATACAATACAGTTGGGTCCAGGAATAAAATCATTACAGTTACCGCTCTGAATGCTCCACCTCCAAACACCTTTAAAAAAATTACAACTAAAAAAAGTACTGCTGTTAAAACCAGACAATGAAATTATATAAAGTGATTCATAATAGTCCGATTTAGATTTTTGACAAAGATTTACCTGTCGCTGAAATCAGTGTTAAACTTCCTCTCCAAATGTCTTGACACATCTCTCTTTTGTAATGGGATGAAACTTCCATATATTCTGTAGAACTCATCAAGAAACTCTAGAGAAACAAGAAAACATTGTCATCTCAAATAGCTATGAAAAACAGAAATGTAAACCAAAAACAACGGGGGGAAATTATAAAAGTGAAAATAGGTATACCATGGATGTCCTTTGTCAGTAGACTGAGATCAGTTTGAGAAGACGCAGCCCTTTTACTGGTGATTCTCTCATCAGTGTCTGTGTTTGCAGCCTGGTCCTGATCTGGACTGGCAGCAGTGAATTGTCCCGAGGGGCCATCAACCTCAAGCCTTTGAGCTGGTACCATTGTCCTTGGTTCTTTAAAATTTGTAGTTAACCCACATGCATCCCTGTCTGTACTCAACATGTCTTTGACGGTGCAAGGAAGTTTTAAAGGGGTGGTAGTTTCACTGAGCTGTATCAAAGTTTCTGTTTTCTGAGACGGCACCATCGCCGTTGGCATGATTTGATCAATGATACCCGCAGAAACATTCGAGTCCGTAACCAGGTTCTGCAAGGAACTGGAAGCAATTAACGATTCTGACAGACTGACAGATTCACAGAGCTTCAGCAGGCAATTCTGCCCTCTGAGCGTGTCCTCGGAACCTCCAGTATCACATCCAAGAGGTGACACAAGAGCTGATGTAATGACTGAATTTTCAAGGTTTGTTGTGTGATAAACTGGGACTTTGCTTTCATTTTTCAGTGATTGCGTCTTTACACGGAGGCAGGGGCCGGGGCTGATCCCACAAGCTCTTTTCTTTGCTCTGAATAAACCAAAACGGCATTTCTCCCTCCGCTTCCTCCACATCCAAAGCTGTAATTTACAACATAAGCGTCTCTTGGTTCGCCTGGAGAGATGAGAAACTCCTTTGACCGAAGACAGGAATCCCTTTTTTCTCTTGAGGTATTTTGCTTTGCTTCGGTGGCTCTGTGTTCGGTGCATCTGGGAGAGATTGATTGGATTGAACGATGGAGGGTCACATGAAAGCATTGAGTTATGGGTATCCTTTCAGCTGCTGAAGGTCTGAGTCAGATAGCTGACATGCAACAGTGCTGAAACAGGATTTTATTTGTCTAGGCCATGGTCTACTGTCTCTAATGACTGTTTCAGATTTAGATTCAGATTCACTTGATACTACAGGTCAGCTGTTACCAGCTGAACCACAGTAAACTTGAAGTGGAAAGGTGTGTACTCTTGTTGGATGCTGATGTATTTGTGGGCTCTCTCACACCTCTATAGGATTTCCATAGCTTACTCAGCTGTCCTTGTAATTGCTTCCACTTCTGGCGGCTTCTTTAGTAGAGTAATGCACAGTCTGAACATCTGCTGCAATACAGAATGGATGTGTTATAGGCAGGGCTCCTACACATTTTCATCTCACAAAAAGGTTACACATAGTTTGCCCTATCAGTTCTTGATCAGTTTTCATTGTTATGCATGGCTGGGCAATACGGCAGTTAAATAGGCAGTGGTGGAATGTAACCAATTACAATTACTTGATTACTTAAGTATAATACAACACACACAGAGTGGTTAAAACCAGTTCCCCTTTTTAACAGTAATAATAATAATAATAATAATAATAATAAATATATGAATACAGGATTCAGGAGCAAATATGCTGCATAGTACCTGAATATGATGTGGATATTGTTGTAGTGCTACTTCAAAGGATCTGAATACTTCTTCCACCAATGCAACTAGGTTAAGTCACACCAACTTGAGAGCTTCGTTTGCAGATTGATTAACTCTAGGTCAACCCTAGAGATAATCAATGCATTTTGAAAGGTTGTTTTGAATAGCAGTTCAAAAGAAGTTACTATTGGTCACCCACACATGTCCCACACAAACGTTAATATTTGATTTCCTCCCGTCTGAGAACATACTCGGCTCACAGTTCCACAAGTCCGTATGATTTCTTTTTGACACGTGTTTCCAAGCAGATACCCTTGCCAACATAGCCATAGACACAACAACTGTGGATAACAAATGGTAAGCAGCTAGCTGTAACCACTCTGCCTTACCGTTACTGCCTCGTTTACTTCATTGAAACTTCGTAGTGGGGTGAACTATTCTATGATAAAAGTCTACTATGTGTACTGCCTGGAGAATTAATGTACTTTTAATTTAAGACGCGCTGTTTAGCTGTTCGACCCTCTTAACATGCAGCGTACTAGCATCATGTATACAAGACATTACACATTGAGAGTCGCGTGTGGAAGGCGTCACTCTTACGCCGACCAATCATATTTTACTGATTGAATTTGTATAATGTAGATTCCTTTGTTATGTTGGAATAATGTATACGTTTCAGAAGGTGCGACAATGGCAGTATCTAGCTTTGTTCCTAAAAAACAATTCTCCCCGTTTGGTTTATTATTTAACAATGCCAGCACTGTCACATTATTAATACTTACAAATGGCTTACGTGCAGTTTAGTGTCCCAAATTATTTTCCAAAACTGAGTGTCCTAAACGATGAGGGTCTTATTTGAGACAGGTTAGGGGTGGGGGTAGGGTTAGGGTAGCACAGGTGGTTTAGCAGGTTCATAATAAATTAAGGACATTGTATGGGGAATTTGAGACACTAAACTGCACGTATACCCTTACAAATATATATACTCCTAATGTCTAATTGGTTGTTTGTTCTTACCATTAACCAAATGTATGAGGCATCTGCACTATGCAGCTAGCAGAGAAACAGCTTGTATTTGTTATTTGGTCTTTTATGTTGAACTGGCAAATAAGGCCTAATTAAGCCATGGAGAAAGGCCATTTTCTTATGGGAGCTTATCATTATCATTTTGGAAATGTCTGCTGAACCACACAAGACTAATAACCAGGATATGTGGGGATCCCAGTCATTGAAATCAGTATTAAACATCCACTTTATGTCTTAAAGTCTTCAAAAAGTCTGAGATTGGAAACATTGTCTTTCAAATAGCGTTGCAAATAGAAATGTAAACCAAAAGATAAAGACAAAAACAATAAAAGTGGGTCTTTTACAAGTAGTTTCTTCATCGGTATCTTAGTTAGTAGCCTGGTCCTGTCCTGTACAGACTCTTGTGTATTATGCAAGCGCCCAATACGGTCAGAGCAAATATGTGGGCGGCAGCAACGTCCCTGTCCCTCAACTATGTCCCTCCTGTTGGCAAATATCCTCTTTGCTGAAGTGTCACTGAGTTCCTGCTGACAGCTAGTTACTAGTGCTGGAATGTAACTAAATACATTTACTTAAGTACTGTATTTAAGTACAACTTTGATTTACTTGTACTTTACTTGAGTATTTCCATTTTATGCAACTTTATACTTCTACTTTGTCTGCCAGCTAATTACTTTTCACATTGCAATGTTTCTGTTTTTCATGGAAAGATACAGTGTTCCTTTATGTGTTGAAAATATTCTCCTACTTCTTAAGTTAAATAAAGTCTTTAAAAATCCTCTTGGATCAGCTGGGAAAAGGCATTGTCACAAAGCTGGAAACAGGGCTGTTTTTATGAGCTCATGAAAAGTTGACTTTTTAGAGATACGTGGTTCTCACAGGACAGCAATGCTGCAAAAATATGATGATCTTATAGAATATGATGCATTGATGTAGATTAAACTACCCAACAAGGAATTAAAATTAGCACAACCTTAAACATCTACAACAGGAAAATGCAACATACACATTAATGCAGCAGTAATATTTATCTTAAACATTATATATAATAGTAAAACGCTAAAAAGAAACATTTTACTGCACAATGAGTACTTTTACTTTTAATACTTCAATGATAATATTTACATCATTTTACTTAAAGTAAGGTTTTGATTGCCAGACTTTAACTTGAAGTGGAGTACTTTCACAGTGTGGAATTAGTACTTTAAAAGGATCTGAATACTTCTTCCACCACTGCTGGTTACACAATATGGGTGTTTGAACATGAAGCTCTTCGAATATTTTGGATTATATTTAATCCAAGTGTGTCAGTTTGGCACAGCTATCAACTGGAAATCACAGATAGTGTGAGATGTTTCCAGATGTTTAGCCATAAAATACAGTGAACCATCGATGATTTAAACTCAGACTGCTTTTGCACAGCCAGACTTTGTCAACTTACATTTGTTTTGGCAGCAATCCTAAAACAGAGCACGACCACATGTGACGCAGGAGTCAGGGGGATGATCATGGTGTTTAACTTGGCTCGGTTTTCCTGTTTGAAGTACAGGATATATGCACCCCAGGCTGCATGAGCTCGGCCCCTTCTCTTTACCTTTCATCTTCTCAAACGTTCTGAAACTTCTTGATTGCCTGTGCATCTCTCACAGAAATGAATCCCCTGGGCATTACTGTAGTTCTGGGACTACTGGCGGGGGTCTGGGCTCAGATCAATGTGGTACGACCTCAGTGCGACTCCCCTGAGGCAGAGGAGGCTGCTCTGGTGGCTCGGGATTACCTCAATACCCAGCACACTCATGGTTACAAGTATGCACTGAACAGGATTGAGGACATCAAGATCCATACTAAGGTAAAGTCAGCAGGTGTAGTGTTTGTGTTACTAATTTACACCTTCTCTTCTCCTGTTTTTCAACTTTGCAGCAGGAACATGGGATGCAGTACATAATAAAATACTAATCACATTAATTTCCTCATGACCACTGGATAACAGGGTTACATAATTTGAAAGATTAAACTGTGAACTATGATATAAATGTGTAACTTTGTATGATGTAGACACAACACTTAATAAAAATAGAGAAAATATTCCTTAAACATTTGCCAAGCTTAAAAATGTAGTAAATGCCAGGGAAATCTGCATCATTTTAGATAAAGTAGTACATTTTGGTGAGGATACCTCCTTACTTGCCCTAAACATTGCACATATTTCCTTCCATTGTGTTATTTTATGTCAGCACCCCAATTAAGACACAATCAAAGTTCCTAAATAATTGGTCCATGGTGACTCTGCATGCAAACATTTGCACAAACATGTCAGAAAAGATGAAAAATCAGCAATTCAGCTATGTTTTATTTTCCATTGTCATTTAAAACTGCATATGCATGTTCCTCAATGCAAATATGGCACCAGAACACTTTAGGGGCTATTGTCTATTAGGCAATCATACAACAAATAGCACAATAGATAAAATAACTAAATAATGTTTCTTTTTCTCTCTCTCTTTAGCCTGATGGAGACAACACATACATGCTGGAAATTGAACTGCTGGAGACTGACTGTCATGTGTTGGATCCCACACCCCTTGCCAACTGCACAGTCAGGCCAAAAATATTGACGGTGAGACCCTTTAGTACACAGAAGCTCAAGATACTGATAATTTTAGGATGTAAATTAATGAGAATAGAAAATGTCCAAATTGACTGTTCTATTTGGACTGATTCTTTGTCTCCAATCAGGCAGTAGAAGGTGACTGTGATGTGGTGCTGAAGAGGGTTGGTGGAGCTCTGACTGTCACAGCATTTAAGTGTAAAACAGAAGGTAAAACTTTCACATCATACGCTTAACCATATGACATCCACATACATTCAGAAGATGCCACAAGAGTGTCACCCTAGACACAAAAACCTGCATGTGTCTTTCTTTGATGACATATAGAATCAACAGAGGACCTATGTGTGGGCTGCCATACCCTCCTTCCCCTAAATGACACCACAGCACTGGAGTTTGTCCAAGCCTCTCTGGCAACCTTCAACAACATGACTGTGAATGGAACATACACTGTTATGGAGGTTGGAAGGATGTCATCACAGGTGGGCCCAAACAATCAGTCTAGATTATTTGTTTCCCCACCACATTCAATGCATCTGCAAGTTCTAATTTGTGTCTGTCAATACTTTTAATACCTCGTCTCAGGTTGTGTCTGGTGGGCCAATCTATTTCGCAGAATATGTTGTAGTTGAGGCTAATTGCATTGATGATGCCTGCGTGCCCCTGAATGACACCATGGCTGTAAGTACATAAAGCATCGGTTTAGTTTTCCACAATATTGAATCATTTAATATATGCACTTTTTAGCCCTTCTGATAAGCTAATCAAAGAACATAGGAAAATTATCGATCTGGTCACCATTGCTCCGCTTAAACACAATGGTTTGTTTTTTTAAACATGTTTTTTTCTCCACCAGGCACGTGGTATTTGTACTGCCAAAGGTTTGACCACTGATCACACAGTGGACTGCAAGATGTTTTTAACTCTGGTAAATCATTGTATTTAACTGTTCCAAATGATTTTTGATGGCCAAAAATAAGTCAAACTTTACATTTGCATACCTTTTTCAGATGCCTGTTGTAGATGTCAACAGCACTGCAGCTCTTGCCATGCCTCCAACAGTCCACATACACACAGGCAGCCTGACACCCATGCATGGTCTGAGGCACCACAAACTGACTACTCTGCATGACCCTCATCTCAGTGGGCTTTTGTCTGAATCAGCAGAGTCAGCTGAAGTTGTACCTGTAGCCCCTACAGTGGTTGATGCTGGTGTAGCTTCTGCACCTGCTGCCGATCCAGCGTCACCAACTGCTGCTGATCCTGCTCCACCTGCGAACACTGGATCGGCCTCAGATTCCTCAGCCAGTGCTGAGGTTCCTGTTGTTGTAGTGAAGAGAGATGTACCTGCCCCTGCAATTGTTGACGCTGTGACTCAAACAGACCCCATTGCTCTTGTGCCAGTGTGCCCAGGAAGGGTCAGATTCTTCTAGGGTTTAGGTCCAAAAGACTACTTCATTTATACTTCAGCTACACTGGCACTAGAGTAATGTATGACTAATTGATAACATGCATTAGGTAGCTGTAACAATTCCTACAAACAAGTTAAATTGTTAAACAAGCATTCATTGTAAGACTACCCTTAAAATATATAAAAGGGGATGATAAAGATTTGCATTTGATGCTACTGAATAAATCTTTCAAGGCTAAGTGTGCCTAAGTGTTCTTTTTGGTGTATTGAAACTTCACACTACATTTGATAGCAGTCAAAGGATATTACCTATGCCTTTAACAGGTTTGATGAAGACACTGATGCCCTGAACTTTGAACAATTGTCATTAATGTGCAAAGGGTGCTTGCAAAACAATTGTGTTGACTTGCGCCAGTGACATTCTGTGAACCCATTGACATTTCCACACAAAAAAAAAAAAAAAAAACTCAAATTGTCGTGTTTCTTAAACATTACTCATCTGAAATCTGGTAGTCAGATTTTGTTTAAATTAGAAGTTTGAAAATAAAAAAATCCTTATTTAACCAAACTGTATAAACAAAGTTTGAAATTAGTATTTTATGCCCAAGCAGAAAAATATTAGGGTTGTAAATTACTTTGAGGCCACAGAAATCCTAGTTAAGTATATTTACATGAATGGGTCAATGTTCAGGAAGTACCAGGTCATGACAAGGCAAAATAAGCAAGACAAATGAGTTCAAGGGCAATGCACCCTTAGTCACAACAGCAGATAAATGCAAGAACAAGTACCAAATATAAACTGTCAAATAAAAGGCTGTCCTTAACTGACCATGCCACAGAGATGACATTTTAGATTTGGTTTCCCCACACAAATGCAACTTTCAGACAAAAGAATCCCAAGCCCATTTAAAAAAAAAAATATGACACTTAGGAAGTCTAGTTCCAATTGTTTATTCACATTGAAGGCAACTCATTTGTGCCTCCGATTTCCACCTCGCTGAAGGATTGGCTTGTTGGGTTGGTTAAGTCCTGCAGGAGACACACACACACAATTAGTCCCAATGACAGTTAAAAAAAAAAAATAAACTATTCACTTTAACATACCATTTGCCTGTTGGTCAGCTGCAGAGCTTTGTTGAAATGCTTTTACAAGAACATGAGGTTCAATGCTTTGGCTGGAGCCTAGTGGTGTCATAGGCCTCCAGAAGTCTTTGAATTTAGGGTTTAAATGTGCCCCATTGACAAAGGGGTCCTGGGGCAAAGGAACAGAATGTGGGTCATCCAAAGAGATAAATGGTAAACTTGGTTCATCATCAGGCCTTGGAATGTAGTTGACATCAGGTAAGGGATGGGACATTACTTTCTCCAACATTTTGGGGTGTTGGGAGTTTTCTTGTGGGGGCTTCACATTTTGAGGATCTTGAAGTTTACTGCTGTGATGCCTTGCAAGATTGTGTGCCTTCAAGTCTGCATCATAAACCAGGTCTCTGGAAGGCAGTGGAGATTCACTGGAATAGTTTGACTTCCTACCTGGTGGGCCATGCTGTAGCAGCACATAACTCTTTGGTTCAAGATAGGAGTGAACAGTCTGTTTATGTTCTGGCTGGGAGGCATTGTTGGGGGTCATCAACTTCTCATAAGTTTGTGCTTTAGCATCTTGAAGCATGTCGTAGGGGACCAGAGGACGATCAGTTTCACTTTTGACCTTTGGATGCATTAGCCTAGATTTACTGGCTTCATTAGATTGTTGTAGTTCCCTGGCTTTAGGTGCATTTTGCTGCTTTGCCATGTGCTGCTGATGTAGATATTTGCCAATATGAGACATGAAATCAGGCCCAGAGGAATTATTAATGTCCCATGCTAATTGGCCATTTTGCTGCATTGGAGACCGCTCATATTGCAGCACTGGATTTACAGGTTCACTACCTGGAGTGTGACGTTTAGAGTGCACATTGTAGTGAGCTGGGGATTGGTTTTGTGGTAGTCTTTGCAGTGCCTCATTTTGTGGTATATAGGGCCAATAAGGATATAGTGAATTTGGTACAAAAGGATAAAGTGGCTGTTCAAAACTTCCAGGCTTGCTGGGATAATTTAGTATAGCAGGGTTGCCATCTGGTGGCTGCTTTTCATTTCCAGATGAAAGGTACTGGGACTGAGCTGTGGTAGCAGTTGGGGTAGCTTGCATCATCATTGTTTTGGTTGGCTTTTGAGGAAGGGGACCAGAACCTAAACTACTGTGAAACTCTGAATATGCTAATTGGGGGAATGGCAGTCCTGGATAAAGTGAAGGTGCATCTTTACTACCAAGCCCAGAAGGAATAATATGATGGTGATGTTGATGAAAAGCAATTTGTGGACAGCAATTAGAAATTCCAGATAGGCAAAACTGAGGGCAGGCCACAGGTTGCATATATGGAGAGCCCTGTTGAGGGCCTTGTGGGACTACATCACTATTACTAGGTTGTGAAAAACCAGATTCCAGGGGAGGTTGCTCACTGGTGAGAGTTATGACCTGTTGTGGTTGCTGCATGGTGGTAGCAGGGGTTGACATTACAGGCTTTACAGTCTCTGGCTGAGGGTAGAAGGGGTAGAGGTAGAATGGTGGTTGTACTTTGCCCTGAGGGGCTTTAGTCTGTGGAGGCCTTGGAGCAGCAGTTGGCTTTTCAGTCTCTGGCTGAGGGTAGAATGGTGGTTGTACTTTGCCCTCAGGGGCTTCAGTCTGTGGAGGCCTTGGAGCAGCAGTTGGCTTTTCAGTCACTGGCTGAGGGTAGAAGGGGTAGGGGTAGAATGGTAGTCGTACTTGGCCCTGAGGGGCTTCAGTCTGTGGAGGCCTTGGAGCAGCAGTTGGCTTTTCAGTCACTGGCTGAGGGTAGAAGGGGTAGGGGTAGAATGGTAGTTGTACTCGGCCCTGAGGGGCTTCAGTCTGTGGAGGCCTTGGAGCAGCAGTTGGCTTTTCAGTCACTGGCTGAGGGTAGAAGGGGTAGAGGTAGAATTGTGGTTGTACTTGGCCCTGAGGGGCCTCAGTCTGTGGAGGCCTTGGAGCAGCAGTTGGCTTTTCAGTCTCTGGCTGAGGGTAGAACGGTGGTTGTACTTTGCCCTGAGGGGCTTTAGTCTGTGGAGGCCTTGGAGCAGCAGTTGGCTTTTCAGTCTCTGGCTGAGGGTAGAATGGTGGTTGTACTTTGCCCTCAGGGGCTTCAGTCTGTGGAGGCCTTGGAGCAGCAGTTGGCTTTTCAGTCACTGGCTGAGGGTAGAAGGGGTAGGGGTAGAATGGTAGTCGTACTTGGCCCTGAGGGGCTTCAGTCTGTGGAGGCCTTGGAGCAGCAGTTGGCTTTTCAGTCACTGGCTGAGGGTAGAAGGGGTAGGCGTAGAATGGTAGTTGTACTCGGCCCTGAGGGGCTTCAGTCTGTGGAGGCCTTGGAGCAGCAGTTGGCTTTTCAGTCACTGGCTGAGGGTAGAAGGGGTAGAGGTAGAATTGTGGTTGTACTTGGCCCTGAGGGGCCTCCGTCTGTGGAGGCCTTGGAGCAGCAGTTGGCTTTTCAGTCTCTGGCTGAGGGTAGAATGGGGGTTGTACTTTGCCCTGAGGGGCTTTAGTCTGTGGAGGCCTTGGAGCAGCAGTTGGCTTTTCAGTCACTGGCTGAGGGTAGAAGGGGTAGGGGTAGAATGGTAGTTGTACTTGGCCCTGAGGGGCTTTAGTCTGTGGAGGCCTTGGAGCAGCAGTTGGCTTTTCAGTCACTGGCTGAGGGTAGAAGGGGTAGGGGTAGAATTGTGGTTGTACTTGGCCCTGAGGGGCTTTAGTCTGTGGAGGCCTTGGAGCAGCAGTTGGCTTTTCAGTCTCTGGCTGAGGGTAGAATGGGGGTTGTACTTTGCCCTGAGGGGCTTTAGTCTGTGGAGGCCTTGGAGCAGCAGTTGGCTTTTCAGTCACTGGCTGAGGGTAGAAGGGGTAGGGGTAGAATGGTAGTTGTACTTGGCCCTGAGGGGCTTTAGTCTGTGGAGGCCTTGGAGCAGCAGTTGGCTTTTCAGTCACTGGCTGAGGGTAGAAGGGGTAGGGGTAGAATTGTGGTTGTACTTGGCCCTGAGGGGCTTTAGTCTGTGGAGGCCTTGGAGCAGCAGTTGGCTTTTCAGTCTCTGGCTGAGGGTAGAATGGTGGTTGTACTTGGCCCTGAGGGGCTTCAGTCTGTGGAGGCCTTGGAGCAGCAGTTGGCTTTTCAGTCACTGGCTGAGGGTAGAAGGGGTAGGGGTAGAATTGTGGTTGTACTTGGCCCTGAGGGGCTTTAGTCTGTGGAGGCCTTGGAGCAGCAGTTGGCTTTTCAGTCTCTGGCTGAGGGTAGAATGGTGGTTGTACTTTGGCCTCAGGGGCTTCAGTCTGCAGAGGCCTTGGATCAGCAGTTTGCTTTACAGTCGCTAGCTGAGGGTAGAAGGGGTAGAATGGTGGTTGTACTTGGCCCTGAGGGGCTTCAGTCTGTGGAGGCCTTGGAGCAGCAATTGGCTTTTCAGTCACTGGCTGAGGGTAGAAGGGGTAGGGGTAGAATGGTAGTCGTACTTGGCCCTGAGGGGCTTCAGTCTGTGGAGGCCTTGGAGCAGCAGTTGGCTTTTCAGTCTCTGGCTGAGGGTAGAATGGTGGTTGTACTTTGCCCTGAGGGGCTTCAGTCTGTGGAGGCCTTGGAGCAGCAATTGGCTTTTCAGTCACTGGCTGAGGGTAGAAGGGGTAGGGGTAGAATGGTAGTCGTACTTGGCCCTGAGGGGCTTCAGTCTGTGGAGGCCTTGGAGCAGCAGTTGGCTTTTCAGTCTCTGGCTGAGGGTAGAATGGTGGTTGTACTTGGCCCTGAGGGGCTTTAGTCTGTGGAGGCCTTGGCTCAGCAGTTGGCTTTTCAGTCACTGGCTGAGGGTAGAAGGGGTAGAGGTAGAATGGTGGTTGTAGTTTGCCCTGAGGGGCTTTAGTCTGCAGAGGCCTTGGATCAGCAGTTGGCTTTTCAGTCTCTGGCTGAAGGTAGAAGGGCTGCTGCTGTGGAGCTCCAGATGCTGGTGGCCAAGGCAGTGCAGGACAGGACATTTTAGTTTCTCCCTCTCCTGCCAATTCAAGGGTATACATTCCATCCTAGAATGGAAGGTCAATGGATTATAAACATTTTCTAAAAAAAGGGAGTTTTGATTTGAGAGTTAAAGAACAGCATCATACTTTCTTCTCCATGCAGGGTGTATAGTGAACTGAGATGACCACACCTTCAGGATGTACAACTACACTGAAACCACATCTGGATGAAGCCTTCATCAATGGCTCCCAGTTACCATTCACTGTAAAATGTGATAGAACACTGTAAAGTAATACATTACAGAATAGTACACTTTAAAGAAAAACATTTAGTCAAAGACATTTCCCTTTCAAAATGAATTGAATGCAAGTTTATAGCTTGTTACACTAAAGCCATCCATTCTCCAAAGGTGTATTCCTTTAACTTCTGTTATATGAGTGCTACTCTACAACATGATTAGAGGCCTTGACCATTTTAATGCAACTGTAAGCAGCTTAAAACTCATTAAACAACCTAAGTAGTGCACTTAACAGATAATTGAGTGATTTTGAAATCAGAAGTTTCCTTAAACTACAGTTTGTAACGCAAATGTATTTGCTCAAACTGTCACATGAAATCACACCTGTTAATAGGTTGCTTAGGCCTGTAAATGAGCAGTGTTTTGTTTTGGCATGACTGTCAAACTCATTTGAAAGCTCAACAGTACACTAACATTTTTCTGAAAACATTTCAGGCAACAAATAAGCAATGCAGTAGCAGAATCTAGTCATATTTTAATTCAGTGCTGCCTAGTTTTACAGTTTGACTTAAGTTCATGAGCAGCCATTGACGATTGGTTAGAGACACCTCAGCTCTGGTTATTAAGTCTTCTGGCACAATGGAAACTTTAAATTGCCACAGAAGTACTATGGGAGGTAGTGGAACTTTATTCCCAGATCATGTCTTATGTGCTACTGTCAGGTTGACTTATTGGGAATTTAGCTTATTCACCAGAACCCCCAGAATTAGACAAGTCGATACATACCCTTCTCATTTCTGTGCTTGCTGTAAGGTGGTCTGATGGCTCCAGCGGCAGCAGATAACATGCAGGTGACTGGTTCCAGCAATCCTACTGCTCTGAATAAGTGACAAAACCCCAACATGTAGGATTGCTGGAACCATTCACCTGCATTTTCTGTGATGGGCTGCTGCCGCTGGGGCATGGAGAGAAGGGTATGTATGGACTTTTCTAACTCTTGGAGTTATGGTGAATAAGCTCAATTTCCAATAAGTTGGTGTGTTCCTTTAAGACCAAATACAAAATATGCTCAATTAGTCAAATTGAGACAGCTACAGTTAGTAGATAAAGACTCAGAATGCAGGATAAGTTTACCAAGACAACTTAAAGCTGTGGTAGGCACTAGAGTTGGGTAGATTTCAGGTTTTACTGGTCCAGTGGATGAGGCATTTTATGCCAACCAGCATTTGTCATTATGACCCCTGGCAAATAAAACTAACCTAAATTAGCCAATGGCGTCACAGCACTAAATCCAATTTGTATTGCATGCAGTGGCATGACTCAACTTTTCAATAGCATTGGTTTTCTGAATCAAATTGCTTTTCAGTAGCTTAGCCCTTTTATTGCTCAAGTAGTGCAGTAGGGTCCACACAGCCATGTACATTTCCCTGAGAATATCTGGAGCTTGAGTGCAGTAGAGCCTGCTCCTGAGGTCTGAAATAAAACTGCTTAAGATCATGACATGTAGGTTGTATACATGGAGGTTTTCAAAAGTTGAAATACATTTTGGGGCTAGAACTAGCTTCAGTGTAGTGAAACTTTATATAAATGTAGGCTAACTGGTAGCTTAGCTAACTAAACTTTCCAAGTAGCTTGCTCAGCACTGGTAAGAAGCAATATTCACATCCATCAATGAACTAACTGAGCCACTATTGTCTGACAGCAATTTACTACCAAGCCACAGAATCAAGGAGATCAGATTTCAGAAGTGCACACTTCCTAACTAGAAAGCATTTTTTGGGCTGGTGAGATATTTCAAAGAAACCAAAAACTGAGCTGCCAATATGGGGAGAGGGAGCACTGCATGGAACGGTGTCACTCTACTTCAGATTCTGTGTTCTGCATTTTATCCACTGCAGCTTTAATGTCACCAACAGCAAATACTAATTCTGCATAATTGACTGGGGTTTGCCTTGTGATGAATTCAGAGACTTCTCACTGCAGACAATAGCAGGAAAAGCACAGGTGTCACTTATGTGACAGCAATTCCTTGACAACTAAATTGTTGTAGCCATTATTTGTTACACTTTTTGAACCATAGACATTATGCCTTTATTCAGTGTTAATCTTAACTGAAAGAAAAAATGCAAAACTTACAATTTATATTAATTTCAGCAATCGAGACTGTCCATCCAGTTTTCACGACCATGCCCTCAGCGTGGCAGGTGACCATCGGTGGGTTAGGTGAAGACTGCATCAAAGGGCATGACATCCTCACGTTTAACCCCAACCAACGGATTGGGAGAACATAGCTATCCTCCTAAAACCAGAAAGCAAAATGTTGCAGGTGTACATGGTTCAAGCATGCAGTGCTTTCAGAACAAAGTATCCCACCTCAAGAACGACAAAGCATCCATCGTAAGGTGCAACTAAGACCAAATCTCTTCGCGTTGACCTGATGGTGTAACCACAGCTTGGTGGCAACTTAGACAGAGCCAGAGGAGACATGCGACTTCCTGAGGAATTGCATGCGGCAGAAAATAGGGATTTAGAACACAAGTGCATGAAACTTCTCAGTCAATACACAAGTATAGTACAAATTATAGTGCTGTAAATTCCAGCAGAGCCTGTAAACTTACCCCTATCCACAAAGAACAGAGATCCAGGGGTAGAGGCAGCATTTTGGACTTGAAGCTTCATGGAGTCTCCTGTACATTCAACCTTTGGGTCCATTAGAAGGAGTCGTTCCACTGCTGCATTATCTGGCTTAGAAAAGCCATAACCCAGTCTTTGAAGTTGCTCAGGGTTGCCCCAACCTTTTAAAAAAGTTTGGATTAAAAGCTCAAATCAGTACATTTAGTGTTCCAATAACAATCTACACAGATTCCACTATAAGCCAAAAGGTAAAAACAGGTGTAATTCATAAATAGGACTTGATGTGTCAACGTTAAAAGTAATTATATACAATTTTTATAGTGTTTTTTCATGCAGGATTGTATACAAAGTTATCCTTTACATACCCATGTCCTCTTGGTAATCTGTATCAACATCCAGGAAGTTCTTTGTGGCTTTGGTTCTGTTGAGTTTATCATCTGGCAGAGAATTTTGTCCAATTAAGAGTCTTCCATAGCACAGATCCCCTGCTTTAGCTTGACCTTCGCCTAGCGTTGAGTTTTCTCTTAATTTATCCAATGCCTTAAGTTTTGCACAACGGCAAAATGAACTCGCAAACACTAAAAGTCCTAAAGATAGTAAAATCCTACTGCCCCTGCTCTCTCTGTACGCCATTGGAACTTAGAAAAAGCACTACACGGGCAACCTACCTCAACCGTGTCCTATAAATACTGAGCTCTCCTCCACACAGGCGGTGTTAAGGGGTCTGGTCTGGCCTAATTACTTTATTCAAACACCTGACCATAGCAGGTGTTGTCAATAGAGCAATTAAGGGCGGTGTTAATTTGTGTTCCTGTGGCCTTTTGGCAGTGAAAGACTACAGTTAGTATAACGTGACACATTTTAGTTTTCTTCTTGTAAAACTTATTAGACTAAGTCTTCTTAAGTTTTTTTTTTAGGCTTAATTATTATAATTGTTTTCAGGCCTTTAGTAATATAATTTGAGTTTGTTAAAGCCTATATATGTTTAGCCTTCTCTGAGCCTGTAGAGAATAGTTTTTCACATAGACAAGTAAGAGAAATGTCCTCAAAAAACTACCAACAATAATTTGTCCTAGCAAACAATTGGCACTTACAACATCATGGTGTCTGTGGCTGCCTTTTTCAGGCCTAACTGGTTGCTAAATGGATGTGGACAACAACCTAGTTATATATGGGTTTAAACCTTTAACAAGCCACTGTTTGGCCAGTTGTCACAAACTCATGCTGTGCAGGCAAACATTGTTCAGAACTACATAACTTTATTTTAAATTCTAGTGGGCATCTCAAGTTTCCCAGGATACCAAATATGCGAGTCTGACTTTGGGGAAAATGCATCTAAAATGATGCAAATGCATGCCATCTAGAACAAATTCATTGTGGGGCCTTAAGAAGTTTGAATTATTGGGTTTGTATGATTCACTCAGTGTCAACATAATATATCTTCAGAGTTGGAATGAGCAGAATATATAAGATAGTGTGAGACATAGGGGAACAAGGAAAAGCTGTATGGAGTTTACTTCTTACACGGTTTTCCATTAATGAAAGCCAACCGTTTATTGCTTTAGTTGAATCACCATGTCATCTTTCCTTTGGTCTGATCAAGAAGTCTCTAAAGATTGTTATTAGATGGTAAAATGTTTGTTTCTCCTCATTCATTCTGAATCCAAGAGTTAAAGACAACTTTCACCTAATTTTGGTTTATAACTTTTTTTCAAAGTGCAGATGTTTAAATGTCTGACACTACTGGAGTGGGCAGTCCCTTCAAAATAATTAATTTCCCATCAATGACAGCCTGCAGCCCATTGAAAATGTGGTTGACTTTTCTCAATTTCTGCAAAAAAACAATTGGTAGGCTAGTTATTTCTGGAATTTAGTAACAGTTAACCACAGGGAGCTAGAAATTCACTATATCCAGTATCCACTGATGTAGACTCCCATGATTAGAGAATAGTGGAATCTATTAGTTCAAGAATGAATGGCATGAGTAGTGTTTCGCCGTTTGAGTGTACATTACAAGATCCACAAGGTTATCCATCCCAAAAGATGTATGCATTGTTGCTTAAGTAGTGTATCATTTATTCAATAAGTTAGAACTAAACAATGATAGACTTTAAAACTTTTGAATCACTGAACACACAAGTTTGTACTCACAAGGCAACAGACAGGACATATTGGCTTGACCTCTGGTTGGAATAACTTTTATTGGATCTGTCTGTAAACAAGATGTCTCATCAATTCATGGCATTTGAAATAGCAGATTTTGTGGCAGAAGGAATTTCCAACTAAAAAAAAAAAAAAAACATATTGCAAACTTCTTTTTCTGTCGTTTAATTCTGTACATATTCCACAAAGTCTGGAGATTACTGATGCCAAAATATCCCTTAGGAAAGTGCCATTAAAAGTTACTTCTTGCTGGGGCAGCAGATAAAAATCCAACTCGTAGTTGCAACAGATCAGATTGATTTTATGGCACAGAATACACAGTTATTCTCAGAAACTTTTCACAAGACAACTTACAAATGTTCTTATTCCAACCAACACCATTTTCAATATGTTTAGTGTACACAGCATCATGTTTTTCTTTTAAATATACTTCTAAGTACCATACTATGACAATTCGTGAATACACCTTTGATGACTAAAGCAAAAGGCAAATAATTCCAAGGTGTTGGAGCCCTCGGTTTACAGTCAAAATGCATTCATACTGTAGTAAAATGACATTGCCGTTTCATTGGTTAATGGACATGAAGTTAGCAACAAATCAATTAGTGATGACAAGTTTAAGTAGTGTTGAAATCTAAGGAAGCAGTTAAATGTTTTAGTCTTCTGAATTTGTCTTAATGATTTACAGTCAACAAGTGATACCAATAATCACCCATCAGAATTAGTTTAAGTAATTCTGATAATCCTCTTATACTGACAATTGGTCCAAAGGGGGAAGAGAGGAAAAAAATAATAAAACTTCACATAACATGTGTGTAGTGATTTACAGAAAAATTTACAAATAGGAGAAGCTGAAGCGGAGCGGTCACAGAGGTGAAATGTCATGACAATATCTTGAGACGTCAGCAATACTGACCTTACACTACACTCAAAACAACAGCCCAACACCACATCATTAACTTTTAAGACCACATTCAGGTACAACAGCAAAAGCATGTGATGGAGGGTAAAGGATGTTGTGATTGAGGGTGGCATTTGGTACACACATTCAGGACTTTGTCAGAGGAAATATGTCTTTTCTATAATGGAGGCAGAAGAGAAGATGGTTTTGGCTGGAATATGATGCAGGGATAGGGCTGGGATCTGTAAAGAGGGTATGCATGCAACTACTAAATGCCCACATGCTGATGAAAAAAAAAAAAATCAATAAAAGAAAAGAAAAAAAAGAAAAAGAAAAAACTGGCATCTTTTAGTAATGCTCGAAAAGCAAAACTATGCAAACTATCACCACCACCACCATTACATATGTACTTCCCCTTGGAATATTAGCCAGTTGCTAAGTGAATGTTATACAAGGAGAGTCCAAATTTGTTTTACACTTTTATTACACTTTGCAATCATTTTTTGCACACTTTTGGTTAATAGACATTTGAATGAACATGCCAGTACTGTAGTGTCAAAAACATGAGAAGTACAATGTTAAAGTAGGGAAGGTTTATTTATATATAATAATAAAAAAATAAAATAAAATAAAAAAAAAATAAAAAGTGTGGAAGAGTTAAACAAAAGGCTGTTTATAAAAGTAGACTGGGGAGGAAGTAACATTGTATGCCATCTAATCCTGGAAGTAGTGTTAACAAATGCGGAGGGTGGGAGTGAGCCGCTGAGTTGATGGATGGGTGGAGGTTGCTTAATATCCAGACCTCCTCAGGTACTCAGCCATTGCATGTGCTTTCTTGTTAAGAGTTCCACCATGGACCGCCTCTTTTCCCATGACTATAACCAATACTGGAGCACACAAGGAAAAAAAGAGAAATGAACAAAATTGAAGAGTCTCCCCCCTACAGGATGAAGGGGGGGGAACAAAGGTGACACAGTATCTTAGCACTCTTCATTGCTATTAAATGTTTCCAAGACATTTGACTGCTTGCAGGAGAAATCTTAAAACAGCAATATTTCTTTTCTCTTCTTTTTGTCCCTCAATTTTTATCTAAGTGAGCTTGAAAACATTAAAACCCTGAATCCCTCAAGTATTTTGCCATTGAGTAAGCCTTCTTATTCAATCCGCCTCCATGGACCCCTTCTTTGCCCATTACAAGAACCAAAACTGAAAGAGAAGAGATAGAAAAGGGACAGTTAAGAAAAAGGATTTAAAAAATAAAAAGTCAAAGAAAGGCATTCCAAGTAAGGATCGTCACCAGAAGTGTGTAGTTCAGGGATATTCAACTGCGTGCAATACAGGGCTAACCAGGTTTTCTATGCACCCTTAGACTGTAATAGGTGATTTCACTACCAGGTCATTTTACCATGTACCATTTATACAGTTTGGACTGCCAAATGATGACAATTCAGTGTCCAAAAATTGATTCATTGAGTTCCAATTGAACATCACAAAATATGACTAGTGTTCCTTAAATAGGGAATTCACCAAGTAAACAGATGAGCAATTCCCCACACAGCCCTGTGTCATCTATAACACATGGTTGAATATCACCAACACAGCCACACACACATAGCCACACACACACACACACAGCCCCACACAGCCACACACACACACACACACACCCACACACACACAGCCACACACACACAGCCACACACACACAGCCACACACACACGCACACACACACAGCCACACACACACAGCCACACACACACACAGCCACACACACACACACACACACACACACACACACACACACACACACACACACACACACACACACACACACACACACACACACACACACACACACACACACACACACACACACACACACACACACACACACACACACACACACACACACACACACACACACACACACACACAAAAAATGAAAGGAAAACAAGAGTTTGGTTGTGTTTGCAATCAGTGTTTCCCACATAAAAATATAGCAACACAGTAGGTTTTTTTTCTTAATACAGTCTGAAGTGAGAATTGATTAAAAGGTCTAGACAACACTGTTATCTTTGAACAACTGTAGACTAAAGTAGTTTGTGAATACAAGGCTATGTTGGAGCCAACGACCAAAGTCTTAGATGTCAAACTGCCAAAAATGTTCAATATGTGAGAAACACTGGAGCAATAGACATTGAGGACCACACAGGCAAACAGACGAGAGTATGCAAACCCTGGTGTACATGAAGTGTGTGATGAAAAGCAGACTATTAAATAAGTGTGCAACTTTTTTGATTTCACAAGTCTGCATCTATAGGTCTTGGCTGAGAGCATCATATGATGTTGTGACTCTTGGGCCCCGTTTTACTAAAGCGATTTATGAGCATAATTGCAATTACAGCAGAAATGAAGATTAACCAAGTGACAAACTGAAAAAAGGCAATAGGGCTGTAACTAAGGATTATCGCCATTCTCAAATCCTTTGCAGTTGTCATTTTGTAAATCATGTTAACAGTGAAAATTACCCTGCATTATTTACCTACGCCAAATAGGTCTTTTATATAAAAAAAAAATAAATAAATAAAAAAAAAGGGGGTCACGTTTTGTCTGACCAAGTGTCCAAAAATCCAACGCAATTCATGCATGACTAAGAAAAGCATCAAATTCTCAAATTTAAGAAGATGGAGCCAGCAAATGTTTTGCTAAGAGAGGAAATCATCTCAATTTGTCAATTTATTAAAAACAGAGCCGGTGGACAGTCTGAACTTCCTTAAGTCTCAAAAGACATGTGAGATAGCGCTTACCCCCGGCGATGTTTTTACAACAGAAAACAAGATTGTGTCTTATTAACCCATGAAGACAGCATTTTGATGGTTATGATGATGTGAACCGTTTTGAAACAACACTTACCTTTTCCAGCTCTTCCCACAGTGACATTGTATGTAGGTTCTCCTCCTTGGCTCTTTGTCCTGATGTCCATTGTCCAGTCCCCGTCATCATGGAGGCTGTCTCTGAGGACTGAACACTTCTTTGAGCCCAGAGTGAGACCGCTGGTGTAAAGGTCTCCCTGTCCTTACCAATAAGGACATCAATTTCTTGAGACTGAAACACACAAAAAAAGAAAAAAACAAATTATATATATATATATATATATATATATATATATATATATATATATATATATATATAGAAAAACCACAGGATTGGGACAATTTCACTTTCAGTCAGATGCTCAGACAGACCTAACAAATATGCTTCCAGTTACATGACAAGCATAATTCCTCTGAGCTTAAAAGGCACAATATTAGTAATTAACTTATTTCCACAATAAATGACATGAATTTCCTAACATGTCAATGGGCACTGCTTCGAGAGAGAAGAAGAAAAAAAAAGGAAAAAGAGCTTTCTTAAAGTTGCTACACTATAATGACAATATATAGCTACACTATGCAGCCATTAATTAAAAAAAAAGGCCTTTTAACTTTTATACCTTACCAAAGCAGTGTGCCTTGACTTTTTGGGGTATAAATTACCTCTCTTGTGTACATCAGTCTACTTCACCTGCTTTATGTTACATCCTCTAAGTGCTTCCACATTTGTTTAATAAAAAAACTATTTAAATTGCCAAATTGTCAACTGGAGCTGAAGAGATTAGTCAATTGACAGAACATTTACCAGCGACAGAACATTTAACCAGCAACAATTTCGATTATCAACTGATCGTTTTAGCTTCTCTTTGTACAGATAGACAACTGAATAGCTTAAAAAAAAGCTATTTTAGCACAACCCTGGGTTCTGAGGAGTTACTAAGCATATTTCCTGACAATCTATAGAACGAGTGAAAAATCGAGAAAATAATTGGCAGAGTAATCTATAACAACAAATAATCTTAGCTGTAGCCCTATTCCAAACATTAGTAAACTGCCATCCTGGCACCAGCACTGAATATAATACTAACATTAGGAATGCCAGCATGAAATTAAGAGAGAGGGTGTTCATGAACAGGATATGGAAACCTGCAAATCTATTGATCCTAGTACCACAATTTCTGGGACTGAACATATCCCATCCCTGCAGTGAGTAGCGGAAGTAAAGTGACGTCTATGCACCGGGCTAGCTCTCATACCATCCCTCTCAATGAATAGAATATAAAAATAAATAAATAAAACAGTTTCTATCAAAAAATTATACATGTCTGAATATGCAGCTTGATTGCTCGCGTACAATGAGAAAGCCTTATCGTAGGCTGACCAATCGTCCGACAGAATTAGCCTTTTAACCACAGGTAGCCGGTAAATCAACAGCTTAACTAGCTAATCAAAGCGGCCGTGCACACAAAGCATGCACGTTTTCTTAAGTCAGACACCGTCTACTCGCTGGTTTTAAATTAGCTTCATGTTAATATAACAGTGTCTTGATCATTTCATTAGCGCTACTTAACGGCAATTAACGTTAATTGCTTCATGCTTTTAATGTGCAAGCCACTATGTGTGAAGTCTTATCTGATCAGCACGAGGTCTAATCCTGCAACGTTTCCTTGGCAGAAAATAACCGAGACAGGCCACCGATAAACTAGCTAACGTTAGCCCACTAAGCTAGCACGGTACCGTTAGCTTGCTCGTCATTTAGATCCTGCGAGGTAACGGTTTTAACGCTATTCAGTCTGGCGAGCGTCTGCGTCGGTGATACATAAACAACACTGCCAAACGGAACCATACTTTCACTCTAACCACCAAATGTTGACCTCTTACCGTGATATTGTTGAAAGTACCACCGGCATGTGCTGCCCAAACATATTTGGCGTCCGTATATCCAACAATGGCGCTATCCTGACAGCTGCCATCGGCCATCAGGTTCTCCACATAGCTTTGCCAAGACATATTCAAGAAATTGATGCTATAACGTTATAAAAATCCCTACAGCTTTGGAAGTATGGTTGCCAAACAGGAGACAGCCAAATCGGAAGAAAACCTACAGACGAATGTAGAGTCTCCAATCTAACCCGCACTTCGACGTTAACCAACGTCAAGGCTGGGGCAGCAAAGAAAGCCAGGGCAGTGAGGCAGCGGCTGGGTGTAGTCCGTATCAGATCACTCCGCACAATGAGCTCCCCGGCGCTTTTATGGCAGCAGGCGGCGGAATAAAATGGGACTTATCAGCTCAGCCAAGAGTCAACTGTCTGAGGGAATGCCGGTGTACACATAAAGGTGGATGAGGATTTACTGATTGCATCGTTTAGTCAGTCATTCTTTCATTCATTGAAGGTTGTAGGAATAATGACAAAGACTGTCATCAGACTGTTTGTGTAGCTAATGATAGCAGTAAGTGCGTAGAGAAAAATGTGTAGGCCTACATGGATTCCAAAATTATCTTCTCACTTTCAAAAAATTACCGCCTAAAAATGTATTTTTAAATCTTAGGAGCCTGGTTGGAAGTTCCTCACTGATGTAACTTAGTAACTACTAATATTCACCTCATTCACCTTCATTCTACATCTGAGTTACTCATCATGTGTATTTGAGATAGGCCTACATAAATGTCACTCAGTTTTTTATCTGTAACCCTAGTGTATGGGGGGGGTCCAGCTCAAAAAACATACACTGTTTTATCAGCTTAATACTTCATGACTTGTCCTAATTGTGTCATAATTGCTTAGAAAAAATATTTAAACTGATGACATATTTTAGAAGTCTGCTACAAAAAACGAGTCCTGTTTGAGGTGTAATTAACCCAAACATAAGTCACAATGTATTAGGCTATGACGTGGATTACAAACAAAAGGAATATATAGGCTAGTCTATATTTGTAAATGCATAGCCATATAAAAAGATCTTATTTGGTGTAATGACAATGCTTTATGCTCATTAATGAGCAATAACCTTTATCAAATGTGCAATCACAGTTAGGGTTACCGCTTACAATTAGATTTGATGGGGAAAAAATATTTCTTTTACACAAACAGCACTTAGCTCTTTTGGGCCTCAAACTATTAGGAAGTAAAGTCAATATAAACAAAACACAAGAGTTAAATAAAACAAAGTTTGTCTTATTCCATATTCCAATTCATCTTGTGCTACAATGGCGTGTTGGAGAAGTGTAGTGCCCGGTTCAAGATCTTCATCAGCCCATCTTCATCTTGCCAAAACAAGGGATCAAACCTGGCAAGTTGTTTTTAATTCTAGATTTTCATTACTCCAGCCACATGCAAGTGTGAAAACATTATGTTGGTAAAGATGATGCGTAAAAATTGTTAAGATTGAGTCACTTAAGATAAGACAAGATAAGATAAGCTGGACTTTATTAATCCCACACTGGGGAAATTCCTGTGCTACAGCAGCTCAAAAGAAAAATGTACACACATCAGAATAACACAAACACACATTAATTAGACATAGGAGAAAAAATATACATAAACTATAGGAAATGGAAAAATAGAATATCATTAGTTATAATAATAATTATAATAATAATAATAATAATAATAATAATAATAATAATAGTAATAAAACAACCGTATTTACACAATAAACAACCTTATATAAACAGACAGTATATAAACACAGATATACAGATGAGTAAGGTGCAAATGAATAGAGATGACATAGTGCACAGTTGGATGTGACACAGAGTAATAAATAGATAAATGTGCATAGTGCAAAATATTGTTCAGTGATGGCTCATATTGCAGAAACAGCTAGCAGTACTACATTATGATGTTGCATTATGATGTTGCATTAAAGAGTCTGACTGCTGCTGGAATGAAGGACCTGCGGTAGCGCCCTTCTTGCACTGAGGGTGCAACAGTCTGCTGCTGCCACTTTACCTTTCAGATGATTTGCTTTCCACACCAACACAAAGTTCAAATAGATTTGAACCAATACTATTTGTTTGTGTGAAATGGCTCATGGTTCTAATAAGCATACAGTATGCCACTTTTTGACCATGTCGTTAGGTCAACAATTTTGTCTCTTTCTTCATGTCTGTTTTGGAGAACAGTGATCATCTACGATGAACTAGTACACTGTTTGAATTTGTATTTGCTATTAATATGCTGAAAAATAATTATTGCCATAAAAAAATAGTATTAAAATA
Organism: Perca fluviatilis; assembly: GCF_010015445.1. Lineage (NCBI taxonomy): Eukaryota > Metazoa > Chordata > Actinopteri > Perciformes > Percidae > Perca > Perca fluviatilis. The sequence goes on from NC_053122.1 coordinate 15,169,253, forward strand.
AAGGGCTATAAGCCAGTTTGGATGGTGGAGAGTTCAAGGTTCATTGAAGAAAAAAAGGAAAAAGAAGCATCCTTTCCAAGTGTAACATTCAATCCATGGCCACCAGGGGCAGACGTTCTCCATACTTATGACTGGTCCACAATATATTTCTCTGGTGCAGAGGTATATGAAAAACTTGAGACAACAGCTATTTAACCCTTTGATGATTTTTAGATTTTCTTTTTAAATGCCTCTTTTTTTAAATCACAAAACTGAAATCATTTTGGTTGATTGATTTGTACAACATTTTACATTTTATGCAGATCTACTCATATACTTGCTAAAGTTTGTCACATTGTAAGTAGTCCCAAGTTTACCAATTACTACCCTTTTATATAGTAATACTGCAGCATAAATACCTATAGAGAGAGAGAGAGAGAGAGAGAGAGAGAAAGTTGATGCCTTCAAGTGCTTTCCAATAAAGTCTGGCATTTACAAAAGCAGGGAAAATGCACTACAGCTCAGTGCTTGTCCTTAATGTTTATAAAAACATGCATGATTGACAACTCAAAGTCAAACGACAATGGGCAATTCTTAATGACATCAATTATTCACACAGGAGACACATACTTGATAATTATAAAAAACATTACTTTTTTTATCACTAGTTGCTACGATTAGCATCTGGTACGGCTATTTGATAAAAAATTAGTTCTCAAATATAATTAAGGATAAAATAGGCATACATGATAAGGGCCTTAAGATGAGTTCAACTATGTAACCTGATCTTAGGACCCTGACTTCAAGAGAGTCCATAAATAAAATAAAATGTTAAGACGTTCATCAGTCGTGCTTCTGTGGTGCATCAATGAACCTTATAAGTTTCCTTGTGGTATTCTTAAATTAATGGTATTAATCAAATTAAGCAAATCTGGAGTCATGTAGTATTCCAGCATAAAAAGACACAGAAAGTGGGAGGTTTGGGGGAGTTGACAAGGGCCCAGCTCTTAGTGCTTTATTATTCCATTATCTGCAAGATTATGTTTTTGAATAAGCGATTTATCATTTTGTTTATAAGATGTCAGATAATAGTGAGAATATAGTCACAATTTCCCAGAACCCAAGGTAACACGGTATTTCTTTATTTATTATTATTTTTTATTATTATTATAATTATTATTATTGGTTAATTGACATTGAAATAGAACTGAGAAAAGCTTTAAATACTTACATTCGAGTGGTTGGATCCAGAGAAATATTGATGTTTTGCTTGAAAAATGATAATCAGTCATCAGAATCGTTGGTGATTCATTTTTTGTTGACTGCTCAATTAATCAAGTCTTTTTTTTTGCAGCACCACCACCTCTTTTTGCATCAGGGCTCCACCACAAGAGGCCATGCACTTTAAGCTAGAGAGACACTATATATATGGAGAGACACTAAATTTGTCGATACGATTAAAGACTATATTGGATTGGTTGGGATGGCAATTTGTATAGGCCTACTAGTGGTTGTGTCAAAGGACTGACACCCACTCAGAACATTTTCACTTTCTCAATTGTATTCTGATTACCTGAGCGCAATTATACCTTTTCCGACGGTGTCTTGAAGGCAGCATGAGGGGGTATTCTCAAATGCCTCGTACGTAAACATCCCATCCTTGCGCACACTACCTACCCACGATGCAGCGCGGTTGCATACAACATAGCCATCTTGTCAAGAGTAACTGAGTGAGGGAGGTAACTGTTGGCGCTGTTTAGATTCTCATTTGTGTTAAAGCGTAAACAATTAAGAGCATTTTCTCTCTCGACCGCCGTTAGCTTCAAAGTAAGTGTCGCCCCCGAATGACTTTAAGCTGGTGCGGTGAGTGGATACAAAGGACTGCTTTCTGGAAGATGTCTCGCATACTTGTTCCGACGTAGGGGGAGTGTGCAGCAGCCAGTTGGCTTGACTTGCTAGCTAGCTCGGTGAGTGGAGGGCTGTGGGCCCTCCTCAGCCTAAAGTAGGTCCTGCAGCTGGGCAACACACTCTGCGACAACGGCCGTTTGGCAACTGCACAACCGCGACATTAGCAGGCCGGTCCGGACTGACAGAAAGCTCCGGATCAATCATCCTACGGGCTGCTGCTGGTATCTAAAGCCGCATTGCTGGACAAGACGACACGAAGTGTGGCGTTGCGTTATGAGCTCATGAAACGCAACAGGAGATCGAGAGAGAGGAAGAGGGATGGCGTATATTCATCTTGATTACAGTTAGCTAGGCTAAGTAAAATCTATATGTAATCGTCCTGTTTAGTATGATTTAAGCTTTAAGAAGCCGCAACCAGCTCGTTTCTTTCTGACGGAGGATTAACATAGCCACACGGGACTTGGAATCAGGCTGTCAATATGTCGAAAATGCCGGCCAAGAAAAAGAGCTGTTTTCAGATCACAAGTGTGACTCAGGCCCAGGTGGCGGGTATAGGTGCCGCCGACGACACTGAGAGTCTGGACGACCCAGACGAGTCACGGACTGAAGATGTGTCGTCAGAGATTTACGACATGTCACGGGCTGAGTACGAGCCTGCATGTGACATTAGTTCATCTGAAGAAGCCCTGAATAATGTTGGAGAGCCAGAGGCAATCGGTGTTATGGCGCCATCACACATACCTCAAGCCGGTCAGTTGTCTGCCATGTCAGGCAATATCATGGGGGAGTTTCGGAAGGTGGGAGTGTCGGGCTCAACTCAAGGTGGTCAGCAGCCTCCGGGGCACGGCGCTACAACTGGTGTATCCCTCATCGCTCAGCCTGGGGCAATGCAGCAACAGCCTGCTCCAGCAGCCAGCGCTGGGCCAGCCAGCGGTCCAGTAAACTCATCCCAACCTGCTGCAGTGACCAGTTCAGCTCCTCCTCCTGCCACCTCCACGGTGAGTTGCACTTCACGCTTCAGGGTCATTAAACTCGATCATGGTACTGGAGAACCTTTTCGACGAGGCAGGTGGACGTGTACGGAGTTTTATGAGAAAGACTCTGAGGGCTCTGCTGTTAGTAGAACTGGGGATAGCATTAGGCATGCCAGTGCAACAACACTGGACCCTGCTGCAGACAGAGACAGTGGGCTCGGGCATACAGGAGGATCTGTGGTTGCCCCGGCAACACACTCAGGTCAGGGCTTGGGCTCTGTGGCGGATGCTTCTCTCTCTTCATCCCGCATGCATTTGGTGGAGATGCCACCGCAGCAGCAACAGATCCACCATCCAAACTACAGCGCCACACAGAGTGTTTTCTCCAGCAGCAAGCCAACAGTGGGAGGTCTCCAGCCTTCTGCTCCCCAGAGCGTGCTGCCTCTCGGACAAAACGGCCTGCCTCAATCTGTTGTCCACATACAAAAGTCCCCCATCATGCCTCTTTCAGCTCAGCCCATCGCTTACCCTCCCCTGCAACAGCAGGTTCCTATAGGCCACCAGCTGACCAGCGTGTCTTCTGGATTGCTACAGAACCAGACAGAGTACTATCAGCAGCAACAGCCCACTTCCATGCAGCCAGGGATATCCACTGGCCAGTCCCTTCCAGCGTCCAACCTCTCAGCAGGGCCACAGCCTGTGGGACAAGGACACACTTCGGTCTTGCCTCCAGCCTCTGGAGGGGCTTCTGTGCCAAGTCAGGTTGGAGATGTTGCAGGAGCAGGAGGAGGGTCTGTACCTACCGGACAGCCAGCTCCAGGCCTCTTGCAGCAGCAGACCGGAGGAATGGGAGGTGTCGGAGGCTCCATACTGGTTGGTGGATCTGCTTTGCATCAGCAGGCTGTGAGTCAGTATACAGCCACTGGACAGCCTCAACCCCACGGCCTCCACTCTACATCCTCCGGTGTACAAAATGTGCCTGCCGTCACAGTGAGCACCACTGTGCACACTCCTGTGCCCAGTGCCTCCAGTGCAGCCATGCCAAATGTGACAACCTCCAGTTTGCCTCCAGGTCAGATACCCCACAGCAGGACTCTAGTGGCTTTGGGGGTGCAGGGCCTCCCAGCTACTGGATTTGGACATGCAGAGGGTGGTGTTGGAGGGAAGTCAGAGGGCCTCGTCAATGCACAGTCTCCTGTTGTCTCTGGGAAGGAACCAGTGAAGTCCCTCATGCCTGAGAGCCTGCAGCTCGCCACTCCGACTGTCAACAGCCTGTTTGGAATCCACATACCTGATGACGGGGATGTGGACAGGTAACCGTCTCTAGATCTTATAGAAAATCTTCATGCCTGTTGAGCTTTAGCCATAATACACACAATTTACACAATCACACAGATATTGTAAGGCCTAACTGAGCCTATTTCAACGTACAGTAAGACAGGCTTTGTTTGATCATAAGAAGGTTGAAAGCCATAGCAAAGGCAGTGAGTGTTTTTAGTGTTTGTCAGATGATTACAGGGTTTCCCCCTTTTTGTTTTATGGAGGGAGGGGAATGCATAGAAGAAAAAGAGAAGTGGCACACAGGAAGGAAATTTAATGTTTCTCATTAGGGCCTAAAGAAGTAAGTAGAGTATAGCACACTTGAGGTAAACGTCCATGGCTTCCAATGCACAGGCAACAACTTGTTAAACATGCACATGACTCATGTAATACTGTGATTCATTGTGTGTAAGGGTGTGCACTGTGCATTTGTGTGTGTGTATGTGTGGAAGCATTTTGTTGCAGGTCTAATGTCTCCAACCTCCTTTTCCCTCCCACTTTAGCTATCGCCCTCCAGGACAATGTCTGAGGTGATGGCCTTGGCTGCAAACATAAAAATGTATTGCCAGTTGCCACTGTGTAGAGAGTTTCTATTAGCCTCAGGCTACTCCTGGCCTCTTGCTAAATGTGCTGCATGACTGACCTTTTAATAAGTTAGTTGCTGCTCCGGAAAAGACTGTCTAATACAAACCTAGTGAAGTATGTTTGATTTTGTGTTGCCACGTTTATGATATCATGGTTTCCACTCAAAACCCCATCGGGCTCTCCTTGAGAATGTTTACAGGGGATTTTACAGTGTTGTCTAAAATCACTGTTTTAGCTTTGTACTGTAGATATTATGTTGCTGAATGATCCTTTAGGTTGCGCAGACAGTTGTGTATGTCACACTGAATCTAAAAATGTGTACAGATAAATATAACCCACAGCATCATGGTAGAGAGGTTGAAGAATTGAAATGTGGCATTACTCTTATGGGATGATTAAGTTAGTATGTCACATGGTAAGTCGCAAAATATGACTACATTTGTGTAGTCATTATTATTTATGAGTTATTACACTTTCCAAAAGTAATCTTTCTCTTAATTTCTGAGTTTTAGCGCTTCGTTTCACTTGTAGTACATGGCACACATGAGCGCAAAATTATAAAGTGCCTGAAATCTCTGTGGTTTCCATTTACAGTCGTACAGATATAGCAGAATGCAGACCAGACAGGGTATGCAGAATGCAGAACACATGGGCGGACAATTTCCTAAACATTTTTTTTTGAAGTTAGTATTTTGAGTATGCCGTGCACTTGGGGAAGTTTACACTTATCTCTGATCACAACTTTCTTTTCTTTTCTGAGCCATCGACCAACCAAACCTCAATTGTTAAGTGGCTTTACACAATTTTGTTACTCCTATTGTTATTCTTTGTCTGTCTTCGAGTGATTATCATCCTCAAATTTTAGAACTACAGTTTGCATAATGCTTTGGTGGATATAAACAGGCAGTATAATGGTGGCATGGATTCAGTAAGTTACAGCGTAACAGCAACTTGAGCACCATTTTTGTTTTTTAGCCTATATTTCTTTACATTTTGCCAAATTGGCACCAATACAAGTATGTTGCATTAGCTATTAGCAGGTCCTGTTTGCAGTGTACCCCTGGATACAGACAACTATCACTGGATAACTTTTTGACGCCAAAGAGTAATTTAAAAATGTGATGATTTTGAAGCGAGTTCTGGACTTATATGAGCATCTTTTTTCTCTAATTTTAAACCGATTTGTGGACATTGTTTGCAAAGGCTCATGGGAGATAATCCTATCAAGTTTAAATCACACTGAATCTAAAAATAAGTGTGTCGTGTGTGTGTTCATATTCAAATACAGTGACTAAAAACCTGTTGTTTTTAGAACACAAGCAGCTGTCTCTTTCACCTCACACAGTATCTTTGCCTCATGTCTCTCCCTCCCTGCCCACCCTTAAACTCTCCTCCCTCACAGTTAGAATGTTTTTGGTTTAGACTATGGGATAGTAAGTTAATTTAAACTTTTTTTTTTTTTAAATCCACATGCTCCCCTCATGATCTCTTGGTTGATTTGTAAACCGGCAAACTTGCATTAGATATTTTTCTATGCCAGTTATGCCATCTAAAACATTTAGGTTTGTGACAATGCAACTGACTTCAGACAGTGTGTTTTTGGTGTACCTATGTATTGCCTGTGAGAGGACCCAGCTCCCAGGCTGATAAGAGCAGGAGCCTCTTACGACAGCTAAGCCCTATCAGACATTGAGCAGTAGTCTTTCCACTGTGCCCCTATTCTGCCGATAAGAGACCTGACAGTGGGGAGTGTCAACCAACTTTGCTTGTTGTCACGTTGTGGCCCTCTTCTTTTGAAATACAGTGTGTGCTAAAGTACTGTATGTTCTGTTTAGGGCTTTTTGGACGTGGTTAAACCCACAAACACTCCCCCCTGTAATAGCTGTGGGCATGTTGAACCAGACACTCAGAGCCAAGCTAGTTTTTTTTTTTTACCACTGGTGTGCAGCATCAGTGCGATTGATGCTTTGCATCTACCTCTCCACTGATTGACTGACAGACATGGCATGGCAGTTGTTCATGTACAGCTGAAGTGCTGAATGACATTCATTTGCAGTAGCAACTGTGGTATGTTCAAAAGAGGTGGAGGAAGCTGCAGAGTGAAACTTGTTGTGCATCACTTCACCAGGCATTTTAGCTATGCTTGATACACCCCCACGCCTCCCTCCCCCGCTTCCCCTCTTGCTTAATTTATACATTTCCACTCCACTGTTAATTTTCTCTCTTACTGCCCCACACACCACAGAACAATAGCACTTCCAATTTCTCCTCAAATGGACTACTTCAGAAGCTAATATCATAATACACACCTCAACACACAATCAACACCTAAAGATATGAGATGTACAGTACATGCACACAGTTTTCACTGCATGTCGTAGACTTTCCGCAGCTTGCACAACTTGAAAAACATCTCTTGACCATTTGGCCGGCCCTAATGTTTGTCCCTGTCTTCATCCAGCCTGTAGTTTCCCCTGAAAGTAATTCAAGCAAAACAGTAGAGATATAGACTACAGATTTAAGTTGTTATGTTGTCATCATACTTAGAATATGATTGGCTCAGCTTAATGTCTCCCAGATGGCTTCTACAACTGAAGGTGTAAAATAACACTGTTGGACTGTCATTATTTCTTTATTGCACTCACAGAGGGGTTGCTTCTGTTTTGCAGGATCATCTGTAAAAATGTAGCCTATTGCCTCTGTAGTCTGTGTGTAATTGAACTCATGCTGGGGAGGTATGGTTTATTGTCCAAGCGTAATGGGAGCTTAGGTAAAATTAGACTTAGACTAGGAGGTAGTAGAGCGATGTCGTAGAGCAGTTACTGCCAACGTGAATTGAGAGACTGTCTGTGTGGGTGGGAGAGGGGTGTGTCTGTAAAAGGGGATGGGTCGACTCAGTGTGTGCTTGTGTATGTGTGCACAAGTATCCATGGAGGTGGGGGCCACTCACTGAGGACTTGAGGCACTTTTGGACAAATTCACCATTGACATTAACAGCTTACTCATTTTTGGTGTAAGTGTGGGTGTAGTTAGAGAGTGACACAGAGAGACAACCTGTACCACAGGGTCTTTCCCTCCCCTCTGTGACCTCTGGTTTACTGCTGTATCCTGTTTTCAGTCAGTCCCTCACACTGCTCTCCACCTTCTATTCATTTAATATTCCTTAGCTCTCTCCCGCTTCCGCACTGGGGCTCTCTGGTCATATCATATGACATTTGGTGGGCACATTTTATCCAGAGTGCCTCACCGAGGTAGAAATACACACGTTTTATTTGACATCTTTGGCCTGCTACTTCTCAGTATTATGCAGTACAATTCAACAGCATCACAAACTACAGCCCCGTAAATGGTCACAAAGTACATAAAAAAAAAATAATCTCTTTTTAAAACAGTTTCAACAAAAACGGAACATTACAATCTCTGTAAAAGAAGGATTTGTTGCACGGCTGTTGTATTAGACCCAATAAAGTGGCAACTGAGTGTATTTAGCAATAGTGTAATAATTAATCTTCTGCTCCTGACATGAGCTGACTGCGTATTTGATATGTTTCTGTGTACACAAGTCAAGTTGTTCCTTCTCTCCGCTTTTAGAGCTATTTTCAAAAAGAAAGGTTGTATTGTTCTGATTGGGCCGACGCTACTAGTCTGTATGTAGGCTTTGCTTCAGTCATCACCCCCACCCCACCCCAGGTATGGAGGCCCTCCATTGTTCTGACAGGCAGAAGAACGTCACCAACTCGGTCCAAGGTTTTAATGGCTTGTTTGACTGGGGATGTGCTGCACTGTGCTGCAGATAAGCTTAGCTCAGAATATGCTTGTTATCTTGTTTTTGGGAAAGTGGTACATAAGTGACTTGAAGGATTACCAAGACTCACATTTCAGCTGTTTTGTACTTCTGGCTTTTCAGCAGCTGGGCATAATAATTATTTTCATGGTATATTCATTTTTAATTACTTGTTTATAGTTATTACACTATTTTACTGTAGTTACAAATGTATGTCTTCAGATTCCTCATTTGATCAACCAATTAACTATTTCTGAAATAACTTAGAGGTTGTTAGTGTCTGGTACTGTTATTTACTTGTAAATAGTTACTTTAAAATGTAGGTCCTCGAGTGACATCACTTAAGGGAATTCATCAGATTTCACGCAGCTCCCTCTGGAGCCACAAAAAGGCTTTATACAACTTTTGACATATGAAGTAGTACCTCCCAACACCTGTAAACACACTTTGATATGTCAAATTGGTGCAGTTCCCCTTGGCAAATAAACTTTAAGTTTCAGTTTAATGTCTCTCACTTCCTGTCCTACTCACAGTTTCTCTCCTTATCTCTCTAGTTTTTTTAGTTTTGGAAGTTGGCATCAAAACTGTTGTTCGCTTTTCAATAAAAAAAATAAAAAAAAGATTCCTGGTTTTGATACTACAAACGGTGCTTGCTTGTAGCCTGACTGCACTCTGTACACAATAAAGCAGCTTATGTGACCAGTTTCTTACACTCGTAAGTACCCTGGAAGAAGGGACTTTTTGGGGGAACTAGGGTCCAGGATCAAAAAGTTGAACTAGGTTCCTGCGGTCGTCACGGCGATAACGTTCCTGTGTGTTCTCTGACTAACTATGCTAGTAGGATGTTAGCATCCAAGCTCCCAATGTTCTCTGGCCATGCTGTAATTATACAATGGCTCTGGGTCCTCCCTGTACTCTATCTCCCTCGTCTTCAACCCAAAACCAGCTGAAAGAAACTCCCGTAGGGCAGCTGGAATCTAAATAGTTTTGACCTACTTTTGGTCTGTGGTAGATGGATGGATGGAGAACTTGAAGCCTTATGAGCACCAACAGTGAGAGCTTTCAACACCATATTTTAACCTCCCCCTTTTTCACTCCTCTGACTACCAGTCATGGCACATTCAGACCAAAAAAGCAATCTGGCGATTTGCTGCAGGGTTGTGGGAGTGTCACTGAAATGGCCCATTTGTGTGTCGTCTGGTTGTGTTATTTAACCCCCCCAATGTAGCACAAGTAGACTTTCTATTTCCCAGTTACTGTTTTCCGTCAGACAGTTTAGATCTCCACATTTCTGACCGCACGAAGGCAGCTTCATGGAGAAAGAGAGAAAGGAAAAACGACGGGCGAGACAGATCGACTGTGCTTTGTTGTTTGGCAAACATTCAGATGTTACACAACCTCCTGGGCAGTTCAGTGCTTGTGTTTCGTGTTTTAAAACTTTCTTGTGGCAGCGATAGAGGTTTCCGGTTTACTGTACGGGACTACACCGCCTCAAAACCGACTGACAAGTTTGATCGCTCATTACATGATTGGCCACCGCAGCGCAGCATGGGGTTGCGTTTCTCCAAAAGTTAAGTCGGTCTCGTACTTAGCGACCCTGGTTGTGTGCCATTCACATTGAAATCGACCCGTGTCCGACCCAGCCCTCGAACCAGCACTCGGCCAGGGTCGCAAAGCTGAGTCGGTCAACGCAGGCTAACCCTTTCAAACACAAGCCTGGTTGAGCTTCTCGGTGTGAAAGGGTTATTAGTTAGCCCTCAGCCCTCTTTCCTATGCCCTAACACACTATAGCCACACTAAAACAATCACTTGGTGGAATAAAGTAGAATGGGAGGGTTAGCACTGGGTTTGCCCTTGGTAGCTCACTATCATCTGCTCCACTGGCACTGGAAACATCAGAGAAAACATAAGCAGCCTAAGTTGCATCACCAGTTGTTTTCTTCGGTGGAGCCAATGCATGACGCCTCCACAACACGTTGAATCGGAAGTAAAACTCCACTATAACACTTTTCTGTGTACTTTCCTCATGCTCTCTACTCTCTCCCCTCCTTTTCTCTTCTTGCACACAAAAAGTACAACAAGGCTACTGTGGGTTCTCTTGTGCTTAATGAGTTGTCTCGGTTATAAAGAGGTTCAACACCGTGTAACTTAACCTTTGACGTGGCCAGTGGTTTGCACATTGAAAGAAAAACCATGTGTCATGCTCCAGCTAGATGTGTTACATCAACCAGAAAAATGCACCCAAAAGTTTATTTTAGTCTTCTGCCAGGTCATACATTTACTTTGGGGCAGTATTGGGCAAAGCCTGAGCATGTGCAAGCATTTGTTTTTGTGTCAGGTTAGCTTTTATGCTTTGAGAGAGAGGTTTAGAAAAAGAAAAGAAGATTTTGCTCCTTGTGTACATTGGAAGATCACTCCCTTGTCTTTCTGTCCTCCTCACACCCCCTACTCTGGGTTAATGAGGGAGACAGTCATTTTGACTAGTTGGTTTACAAAGAGGGGCTTTAATAAATGGATATTGACATGTTAGATTTTAGAGTTACAAAGGGAGCCATTGAGAGCTGAGTGCTTGCTACTTGAAAACAATGAATGATGACTCCTCCGGGTCGTTCAAGAAGAGATTGCTGGACTCAAAGTCATCTGACCTCAATGATTTCAGCCGATGGCTGGCACAGAGGTCTGAGTTTTAGCTCAGGAGTTTTGGTTTGAGCTTAGAGGTTTTCTGTGGAGGTGTGTGCAACGTGCGTCTATGGAGGATTTTCTAGGGCTGCTGCCCACAAAGTAAAATTAAGCAGAGGCATAGGGGGAGGTTTGTGAGAGTGTTTAGTCATGAGGTAATGTGACAAAGAGAGTTTGTGCCAAGGATTTCTAGGAAAAGAGCCTTGGCTGCTATAATATTCACACATGCTGTAAATCGTGTGTGTGTGTGTGTGTGTGTGTGTGTGTGCGCTTTAGTTTTAGAGAAGCAGTTAGTTTTGAAAGGCACAAGCCTGGAGTAGATTAAAGGAGGTGTGTGTGTGTGTGTGTGTGTGTGTGTGTGTGTGTGTGTGTGTGTGTGTGTGTGTGTGTGTGTGTGTGTGTGTGTGTGTGTGTGTGTGTGTGTGTGTGTGTGTGTGTGTGTGTGTGTGTGTGTGTGTGTGTGTGTGTGTGTGTGTGTAGGGGTCAGAGTGGGGATTTCCTTTCCCCTTCCCGAATATACATCACTTGGCATAGAACACAGTGTACTCATAGCTAATTGCCAGGAACATAGGGGGTAATGTTAGAGCTAAATTCCATAACATGAAAAGTCAGCATTATGACTAACTAGTAATTTTTCAACACACAGTTAACAACAGAGAAGGATTTAGATTTTCCAGCTGAAAACCAGAGGTAATGGCTGATTTTGTTATGTTTAGTTGTGAGGGGAAAAAAATCTTATAATGAATGTTGGCCAACATACTGTAGAAAAAAGGCCCTGAGGGAGGCCCTGACAGTTTATGAAGCTGTCCGCACCTTTGAACATGCATTCTTGCATTTAGGTCAAGACTGCCTTTCCCCAGCCCCTTTGCTTTACTCTGACCAAATGTCCCATATGTCTTAGTAAGAACTACAGTAAGAGCCGTTTCCCTAGCCAAGTTAACTGCGCGATACGAGCAAAGGAGTTTTCTGGGGGGAATGAAGTTGCATAAGAAAACATTTCTAGGAATCAGAACTTTTGTCTACGTTCACTGTTTCAACTCTTCCCTATGTCTGTCTCTTCTCTCTTTCCCTGAATGTGCTTAGCACAGGAACCCCTCCAAGGCGTTCTACCAGGCCTTCCAGTCTTGCAGCAGATTAAGGGACTCAAAGGCCCCCAGTGATAGGTACAGTACTATACTGGACTAGACTGGACATGCCTGCAGGAGTGTGACAACATGTTTGCAGTGTTCAGTAGCAGTGAGCTTTGCTTTCTCCACGTGCATGGATTGAGTTTGGAAACAAAGCCTGGCAGCAAGCGCAGGATTGGCCAATAGACTTCTCAACAACATCTCTATCTCTCTAATTTTTCTCCCAACTTCTGTCTCTGGTGCGTTCGTTGACACTCTGTCTGTAACAGTATATATTGTCTGTGTCACTGAAACATTCTGGTTAGTTTACTGCCTGGGTGTGGTTTCCACAAGTTTGGCCACCATCTCTATTGTCTTGCGTACCAGCATAATTGCTAAGATCTTGGGCTGCAGAGACAAACAATAGAATTGAATCCAATTGGGTAAGCAACACGTGTGGCCACGGCTTAACAGATTTTATACAAGTTAAACGGAATTACGGCTGCAACAAATGATTATTTTGATCATTGATCTATTTTCTCAAGCGATTAATCATTTAGTCAGATTTAGTTAAAAAATAAAGTTAAAAATAAATTGCTCAGGCCGATATAGATTGGCCAGTGTTGGCTAATTGAATGTATGGGTGTATACGTTATTGGCATCCGGTGTTGCATTGGCAACAGTAAAATGTCCCACTCAGCGGGATCCAAAATTCCATCCAGTCTATATCTTAGTCACAATTTTTACAAAAACCCAAAACAAATCTGAGTATTAAGACTGTTTGTTATCTATATATTATTTAAAATTTTTGTTATTTAGATGAAAAAAATCCTATCTGCCAATATATTGTTATATCGGATATTTGAAACCCTCAAATATCTGAATCAATATTGGCCTCATAAACCGTATCGTTGGGGGTATTAAATAGGAACCGGCACCAGAGACTGGGTGGAGATTTTGATTGGTTAATGATTTAAGCAGTCAATTGATTATCAAATAGTTGCAGATTCATTTTCTTGTAATTTATCATTTCAGCTCTAAACTAAATTTTTGAATCCGTTATTTGGACGTACCTAGAAGATATCCAAAATATCCTTCCTAACTATCCGTTGCAATGTAAGCTTTAGGCTCTTTAACTACAGACAAGATGAATAAAGTTGAAGCAGAAAGTAGCGCTGCAGTCTAATAGACATTTTAAAATGGTTTGTTTACTGTTAATTGGTCACCTGACTGATGTTGCTCGCAGTATTAGACTCACTGCATTACTATATTATTATAATTATTATTATAATCTTTAACATCAAAAGTGTGTGCAAGCTATCTGTAACACAGGGCTGAGATAACCCTAACCCTGAGTACGGCCTGGCACTCCACCGTGTCACTGTTTCTGTAAAATGACTTTTAATCACAGTTTATATTCATCATTGAGCTATTGAATTGATAAATGACACTGTAGTATGTGGACTGTGGCCTGGTGTTCATACAGACGCTGGGTGACATACAGAAAACTGTTACCCTGTCACCATAGAGTGCCTTCAACATTTATATGATGCCTTTTTATAAAAATGAAAAGGGAAGCATTTGAAACCATATCTGAGTGACAGGAAATGAAACTGTTTTTAGAGAAATATAGAGCTGACACACCATCACCAGTCACAAAGGAACCACACACACACACACACACACACACACACACACACACACACACACACACACACTTATACACATACACACACACACTTATACACACACACACACACACACACTTGAAACAATTTCAGTCCATTTGCTACCTCAACTGCCTTTGTTTATAGATGCAAACTGGTAAATCAGCATTGTAATGGCATTATCTAAACTCAGATATTACTTGAAGACTCAATATGTTTTACTTTTGATAGCTCCATTTGCCCAGTTTAAGGTGATTTCCACTCTCAACAGAAGGCAGCAAAATAGTGGGATTGTTATGCCCCATGCTTCATTTATTTTTATTTTTTGAGTGTTGCTGTTGTGGATAAGCTGTTTTGCCAAAGGCTGCTTTCGTTTCCATGGAGGCAAAGATAACTAGGGCTTTGTTTGAGACTGTTTGGTAGATCTTTGCGATGGCCTTTGATATTGACCCTTTAGCTCCACGCAGAGCTTTCGCCGTAGACTTACGTGGCCTGATGTTTATACTTGTGCGTTGGTGTGTGCGTCGAGCCAGCGTGTGTGTGTGTGGGGAGTGGGTGATAGAGCGAAGGAGAAAGTGAGAGAGACTGCGATTAGCTTCGGAGCGAGTACCGACTCTAGAGTCATAGTGAGAGAAACAAAGTGTCTCCCCTGTTCTTTCTGACCAAGGTAGGAAATCTGTAGCAGGAAAAGTTAACCCTCTCCTTGATTTCATGTTGTTTATGGAGGAGAACCAGGAAATGAGTCGGGGGAAATGCAACGCTACCAAGCCACGGCTGAGCGACGTACGTCACCGCGGGGTGTAGTTACATTTATCGAGAGGTGCACGTCAGGCTACGGTGTAGGGCCCCGCGAAGGTTCGTGTCTCCACGTACCTACGTACGTGGCAACGGCATACATTTTACGCAGAAGTATAAATCAAGCTTTTATCAGTCTATTTTAGTCAGGTTTATTTGGGATCATGTCCGAGGCAACCAGATTAAGTCATAGAAGAGGTTGTGAAAGTGAGAATGTAATAAAATATAGGCAACATTTTGGCAAAAGAACACACTGACCACATGGTCAGCTGTATAAAAGCACCGCTCCTGCAATGTTGAGAAAATGACATACAAACACACATTTATACTGGTGTTTGTTTACAGGGAAATCTTTCTGTCTCATCTATACTATGTATTTAAACCCTTACCAACTGCCAAAGTAGAAATATGCGAGAAGCATTGCGTAAGATTGTGTTGGGCATCCTCGTGCCTCACTTGGCACATGGTTCTGGCAGAAGACATTTTGTAGTATATCATTCTGTTCTGTCTCTGTATTTTTTCTTTCCTCAATCAATCTTGGCTTTACTTTTTTTTTTTTTTGCCCATTCAACAAAAGATTTAACTTTTAGCAAAATTGTATATGTGCTGATATTTAGGGGTCCAAGCACTGAATTTTAGTGATCCCTAACTTTTTATCTTGCACCATCATCGGCTTAATTTCTCCAATACTTCGCATGCATTTTGTGTTGAGAGTTAATTAGCAAATGTTAGCACGCAAATATGCTAAAGTAAGATGGTAAACATTCTCAACATTATGCCTGCTAAACATGACCGTTAGCGTTGTCATTATGAGCATGTTAGCATGTTGATTGATGTGCGTACCTATTTTTTGCTTTAGTTTTCTTATCATCTTTTCCATCATGCTTGCTTCTGACCACAATCTTATCTAATCTCATCATTTGAGTCATTGTGTTTGTGTCAATAGCCTGGGTACAAAAGTGTAAACTTCAAAAATAAAACCTCCATAAGACAATCTTATCTATTTCTCACTCGGTAATTTGGCCCGAGTCATGCCCGAGGATGCTTGCATAGTTGTTGCTTCAGCACTTCCTCGTTTAGTCTCTGCTGGCTGACTGCTGATGCCCCGCTTCATGCACAGCTGTGTAATATGTGTCATAAATGGTGGATGTTGTCAGGTCTTGGATAAAATGAAAGTAAATAATCAGCTGGCCCTGTACATTACAACGCCACAAATGGGATAGAAAAACAAGGTCTAGAGATTAATAAAAAACAGAATTTAAGCTTTAAAATTAGAGGCATTTATGTGTCACAAGTGTCTAGGTAAGCATTGACTTGTGCACTTGTCCTTGTGCATATGATCAGGCCTCGCCTCTTAAGCTCTGAACTTGTCTTGTCATGTCTCAGGCCATGTAAAACAGACTTTGCTTTGTTTTTACTGTGTTGCTGAAGGGAAGCCTACTGCTCTTGAATATGCCAGCAGTTCTGCCCTGAGGCAAGGAATGACAACTATTCAATGTTCAGATGAGTTATACACCCTCGCTGCTCCACTTCCCCACGCTCTGTGTGAGTGTAACCTTTTCTGCTGCTAATGGACTTTTTATTGACATTCCTATTTTACAGGTAACATTGTATGAGGAACACCAAACTCTACTCTGAGCTTATAAACGTCAGTCCTGTTAATGTAGAAGGTAAAGTTTATAGAGACGTTGGTTGCATTGTCTGTGTAAGTTCAAACCCTTATTAGCATTCGGTTTCATCCCAGCCCTTAGCCTCTGGGGCTTGACCTTACTTACATCAACAGTTCTATACTGTGTGCATTGTAACGCTGGAAGAACAGGGAAGGCGGCTTTACTGTGCCTTTTTTAACATGTTTTGTTTTTAAATAGGCCACTCAAACAAGTTCTTGGCTTTGACAAGAGATCTAGAGGCTTAAACAAGATCATGTGTGTCAGGAGCGGTGCTTTAACCAGACACCCTCACTCATGTTGCAATTTCCAAAATCAGCCCCCAGTGCCGGTTGTTCGTGGAAGTTCTACTTGGACCACCACATGGTGTCCTAATATGGGTTTGATGTGATTGTTATTCCTGCTTGTTTCACCGTAACTATTGAAGTAAAGATCATCATGACTTAATAAACTCATCTTTACCCACTTTGACTCCAGGAAGCAGAACTACCTCACTGTGGGCTTTATGAAAGTCCATCTCACACATTAGGAAGTATTATTGTGTTGTTGTTTCCCAGTCTCCACAGTTACAAACCCACCACTAGCCCGTCACATGTTCCACTGACCGTACACATGGGTGTTTGGGTTTTCCTCTCTTTTTTTATTCCCTGTTTTAAGTGCTGTCAGTCCATCTCGTTATTGCCTCCGCTGAAGCCAGCTGGAGAAATGCTTCATACCCCGTGCTTTAATGGCAGTGAGGTAATTCACTGTCATTAGGACAAGGAACTATAAGAAACATCACTGTCGAGCTGAGGTGACAAAAGAGCTGAAATTAGAGTTTTGGTTGGACAAAGCTTATTTGAATACATCAAAGTACATTCTGGGAAATTGTAACTGGCGTTTTTTTTTTATATTTGATGTAGACCCGACGATTAATAAATTGATTGGGGAAAAAAAAAAATCAGCAGATTAATCTATAATGAAAAGCCCTATATGACAATTACACAATATGCCTCTCCATCTGTTCAGATGCAAGACACCCAAGTGAGCTGTCACATGAGGTTTGAGCCCAAATTTTCCTCCCCTGATTACTTTTTTTCCACAAAATCGCAACTTTGGTCTGTTTCTCCTATAATCCAGGGAGCCCTTTGTTGTCAACATCCAGAAACACTTTAGTGTGAATCTTCTTAGAATTTGCGTCTCCAGAACTGCCTTTACAACATCTTAACAACTGCACTCATTCTTAATTTTCCTTATCAGTCTTTCCATCTATCATTAGTCAAATAATGTAAACCAGACAGTCAATGCTGAATAACCCCAACATCTGAATGTGGATCGTTGGTACGACCGTTCCTCTTGATCTTTAACTGCTCAGCCAAATATTCAGGTTACACATAAACTGTGGTGTTGTAATTCTTGATACACTGTACTTCATTCACTCACAATGTGCACTCTTTCACGCAATACACCATGACAAATCAGATTTCTTTATCATAACTTATAATTATTGTGCATTCTCTTGATAGTTCTTAGCACAAGTAAGTAAGAAAATGGACAGGTATATTTTAAATGCTGTAGCAATTGTTGGGGGGGGGGATCGGTCTTCCTGCATTTTTCATTAACACTGCATTGCCAAATCTTTAAATATCCTTTTCATAGGTTGTAAACTTACAGCATCGTACAAACTGAATTCCCATCTCTTATTTCGTGTGCTTGGTTTGATGTCAAAAAAGGAGTTATTTAAAAAAAATTAAAAAATTGATTAGGTTTGTGAATCAACCATAAAAACTAGTTTGAAAGATTTCAGAAGGCTAATATTTGGCCGTATCTGTACTGAATATATGTTGTATACATGTATAATGTGTTGTACTGCTACAGAGTATGATTCTGTTAATGATAAAGCATGCTATTGTCTGTACTGTCTGAAGCAACAAGGGTGTAGCCCAGAGAGTCTATCCGGGGTCTGTACTTCACAGAGTGAGATATTCCTCTGGGCACGAGCCTAAATGAAACCCATTTGGTACAGGGTGAGGCTGAGGTTGATCCATTTTATAATATATTTTTATTTTTTTTGTTTAAATGTATTTGGTTATGTAACTTCTCGCAGGGGGTCACATAACATGATCTATGAGGGAGAGAAAGAGATACTAATCAGTGAGTACTGACAGTGCTGAAATGTACATTCTTGTTTGGAACTTATTTCTTTAAGTCATTGGTGTGCGTCTATGTGTATAGGCTGAGTGACATGTATTCAACACATGTTCATTGTCTGATTTACCTGCATTTAAGACATTGTCATATCTGTTAGGGATCAAAGGGAGTAGTGAAAAACCGAGGGTGGGTGTGAGTGACAGTGTTTCATAGTAGCAGAGGTATGGGAACATTCCTTCCCCGGTACAGCTCACTGATGGCAATCTACTGTGTGCTTCCTCTGGCATCACATACATAAATTGGATGGTGTGGAGGAACAGAACATTGTGTCCTCAGGATGAGTCTATAGTCAACCTACTTGCAGACATCTTCCTACCACTTGGTGATAGTCTTTTTCATCACCCTTTGTTGCTGACGTAAAACAACATTTAGGATTCTTATTAGGGCCTGACTGATGCTGGATTCTATAAGGCCAATAAATCATTAGGCCGATCAATATGTCAGTTAAAAAATCCAAATATTGGTATATCTGCTGATATTTATTATTTTGATTTAGATTGGATAGTTTAGATGAAAAAAAGTTTCCAAGATATGCACTGAGTGAGACATTTTACAGACGGAAAAACAAGCTTGTCAGTGCCCTCTGGTGGAGAAACTATTTAATCAGTGCTTCTAGAAACATTTCTTTGGCATTACTGCTCTGCAATTTTTTGTATATCAATATGGATGTTATCTTTTACGAATTAATATTGGCTGATCATTTTGTTAAGCTATTCATGGTCTCCAGTAGCCAGTAGCTCCTCAGCCATATATGTTTAGTGCTATGCGCTCCCAGACGGTTGAACTGAGATCCGTTGCCAGCTTGCCGGTTAACAGTTAATGATCCGTTAACAAGGGCCGGCTATCAAAAAAAAAAATCTAAATTAGCATCCCTTAGCACCATGAACTACTGGCTATAGACTGCGCTGGAATAACTCTTGTTGTATGCTATTTGAACTGATTTGATCCATCACCACTGTAATTATGAGAACAAACAAAGTGAAAATAAGAAAAAATAGACAAGATGATTGATAAAATGTTGATGTACTCAAAGATAAATTATTTAATTTCTAAATATTTTTTCTTAAAGGACCATTCCGGCGCAAAATGAACCTAGGGGTTAATAACACGTGTATCAAGTCAACCTTTCTCTGGGATATCTTTTCATGGTAATCAAATGTGTATGTAGCTTGTAACAAGCTAGTGCAAACCACTGATTAGCTTAACGCTAGGCATTCGGGGCACTGGTAGAGTAAAAATAAATCGCTATTTTATACCACTAACAAGGCTCAAAATAGCACAACACTTCAACGGTAGCATAATGAGGGTCCCTACATGTAAACCAAAGCATTGAGAACTTTGTAAGTGTAGCCTACAGACAGTTTATTAAAAAGATAGTTTTTACCTTCGGGTAAACAGGCAATCGCCATCTTGGGAAAACAGTCACGATCAGTCGAACCACGAATGAACGCCGTGCAACCAGAATCAGAATCAGAAAAGCTTTATTGCCAAGTACATTTTTTACACATACAAGGAATTTGTTTTGGTGTCGTAGGTGCATGTCACACATTATCTAAAATAAGTTAAACAAACAGGTTAACAGAACAGACAATATAAGTATATATATATATATATATATATATATATATATATATATATATATATATATATAATATAATAATAATATATATATATATATATATAACACACACACACACACACACACACACACACACACACACACACACACACACACACACACACACACACACACACACACACACACACACACAGGATGTAATAAAATAAGAGTAACAATTAAGATAAAAAGAGGAGATTAAGTACAGTGGCATGTAGAGCGAGAGGTGGGTTGCGGAGAGTCAGGGTGGTTTCCGGGCCTTGTTAATAAGGCTAGTGGCGGAGGGAAAAAAGCTGTCCTTGTGATGTGAGGTTTTGGTCCTGATGGACCTCAGCTTCCTGCCAGAGGGGAGTAGCTCAAAGAGTTTGTGTCCCGGGGTGAGAGGGGTCAGCCACAATCTTTCCAGCGCGCTTCAGAGTCCTGGTGGCGTAAAGGTCCTCGGAGCGGTGGGAGATTGCAGCCAATCACCTTCTCAGCTGACCCGAATGACACGCTACAGCCTGCCCTTTGCGTCCTTGGCAGTGGCAGCAGCGTACCAGATGGTGATGGAGGATGTGAGGATGGACTCAATGATGGCTGTGTAGAAGTGCACCATCATTGTCATTGGCAGGTTGAATTTCTTCAGCTGCCGCAGGAAGTACATCCTCTGTTGTGCTTTCTTGATGAGGGAGCTGATGTTCAGCTCCCACTTGAGGTCCTGGGAGATTGTAGTCCCCAGGAAGCGGAAAGTGTGATAGGGGCAGGTGGGGCTGAATTCTTCCTGAAATCCACAACCATCTCCACTGTCTTTAGAGCGTTGAGCTCTAGGTTGTTTTGCTTGCACCACATCACCAGGTGGTCAGCCTCCGACCTGTAGGCGGACTCGTCACCATCAGAGATGAGTCCGATGAGGGATGTGTCGTCCGCGAACTTCAGAAGCTTGACAGACTGGTGACTGGAAGTGCAGCTGTTGGTGTACAGGGAGAAGAGTAGAGGAGAAAGAACACCTGTAACCAGTAACAGTAACATAGCTCAGGCAAAGGCGTTCATCGTTCGACTGATCGGGACAGTCTTCATTTAGTTCAGTCAGTTCATTTATTTTATAAACTAATTCACCAATGTAAGCTTACTTTACTCTTGTAAAGTAAAAGCTAAAGTAAATGATTAAAACAAGATATTGTTAGAAAGGTAAGAAGTTACACTTTAGTTTGACAACATTAAATTAACTGAAAACATTACAAGAATATATATATTCACATTTAAACAGATATTCGGATAGAACATAATCCAAAACGTTAGTGTGCAAAGACCCGCCCTTCAATAGCATTCACACACTACTATTGGCCAGGCGTCCATGCTTACATGTACAGGTCCTATCCCCTGACCAATCCCCTAACCCTAACCTTAACCACTCGAGGTCAAATGCCTAACTCCAACCAATCGAGCTGCTTCGTAGGGCGGGTCTTGGCGTGGCCATAGTGGGATTCGTAATTCTGCGTCCCGCTTACCTGTGTATTTGCCCCATTTCCGAATCGATTCATTAAGGGAAATGCTATGAATGATTGATTGGCACGAGTAGGCCTCCATACACACCCCTGAAGTTACATACAATTAAGTAACGTTACTGCCAGTCACTATGAAGCGGGCGGAGCAAAGCGCTGTCTCCGCCTCCTGTCAACCCCTCTAACTTAACTCTAAAACTCCACCCGTCGGTTCATGTTTCCTTAGTCTAAATGCGGTCACAGTTACCCCACACAACCGTCTCCGAGGCGCTCAGGTGGCCTTTTTTCCCCCTCACTGTCAGTCAGCGCCATGCCGTGCACGTTTTCTTACAAACAACCGTGCTGCCCGTGGGACCCGACCAGGCACGCGACCTGCGAGCCGCCGCTCTCCCACAGTACACGCACACGCTGCAGGTAACGGGGCACACCCGGGGGCACCGGCCGCAGCTTCGCTTATCTTATATTTTTCTTCCCAAAGAAATGGGGTCATCCTAGCTATACATTCATATGGTGGGATAAAATGCGTGGGTTAATGTTGGGATTGCTGGCAGTTATTGGAGACAATACCACACCAGTTCCACACAATGATGCATTATTTGCACTAACTTGGACCTGTTGTGTTGCCTTCAGCCCTGCTTCTCTCATTTCTCCAGTAAGCTATGTGGCCTGACCTAAATACGAGTTATGGTATGACCAGGAGTGGTGACATGTCATTTTATATAATCTGTCCTAGATTACCGTGGTGATCTGATAGCAGGTGGTTGATTTAATTGCACAACAATGTCTTGTCTGTTTTTAATTAAGTCATGTTGTGTTTCCAGTTAAGATTCTTGTCTTTTATTTTCTACTTTTACCATCTGTTGGGGGAAAGACAAGAGGAGGTTTTGAATCCTGAAACCTGACTTTGTCTGTCTTTTTCTTTTTCACAGGACCTCGGGAACCAATGTTGCTGCCATTGATAATAAAATTGAACAGGCAATGGTGAGTATTATATAGATTATTTTACCATGGATCATACCTTTTCTCTGAGTAAAATTTTGTCTCACTTTCTTTAATTTAAAATGTATGAGGTAGGGATTCAGTTGCATGGTAAGAGTGTATGTATGTATGTATGTATGTATGTATGTATGTATGTATGTATGTATGTATGTATAGATTGTGGTCCCTGATCTATACATACACTACCGTATTACGGTGGTTCTTGGTAGTTCCTATATCCAGCTCTCATGCCTGTCTTGATTTATTTTCATGTTATTAAGAACCATACGGTCTTTATATTTGTTTGTCTTTGCCGTTAAGCATAAACACACACCGAATACACAGCTAGAATGAACACATGAACAAATGTAGCCTTTAGCCTTGAGCTTCACTCTGATGTCCTTGTCTGCTGCATGTTAGGACTTGATAAATCAGCCTCCGTGTGACTCTGCTGCCTCTGGTCAGGTCCTTTTATGTTGTTGACCCTGTGGCACATTTCATGCCTCCTGCAGGACCTAGTGAAAAGCCATCTGATGTATGCGGTGCGTGAAGAGGTGGAGGTCTTAAAGGAGCAGATCAAGGAGCTGTTTGAGAGGAACTCTGTGCTGGAGAGGGAGAACGCCGTGTTGAAATCGCTGGCCAACAGCGAGCAGCTGTCCCAGCTGCCCGCCCAGTCGGCCACCAGCTCCGGCACCACGCCCCCCCAGCAAGGACTCATCCAGCCTCCGCAACAGGCCCAGCCTCCGCTTCAAGTTCAGCCTCAGCCGCAGTCACACGGCCAGCTCCAGCACCACCCCAAACCCCAGCAGCTCCAGACTCAGCTCGATCCTGGCCAACAACAAATGCAACCCAACGTCACCTCCGCTTGAAGTGCATCAGCCATGCTTCGCATAGTGCAGGAAAAAAAAAGAAAAGCATCTTCTCTACAACTTATTACAGTTAGTTTATGTGAAATTAAAACGAAGAAAAAAAACCTTTTGTCTTCTTAGCCACCAGCTTGACCACAAAGTACAGTGTGTGTGTGTGTGTGTGTGTGTGTGTGTGTGTGTGTGTGTGTGTGTGTGTGTGTGTGTGTGTGTGTGTGTGTGTGTGTGTGTGTGTGTGTGTGTGGTGTGTGTGTGTGTGTGTGTGTGTGTGTGTGTGAGAATTGATGTTGGAATGTGAGTGTGTATGCATCTGTACTGTGGGCCTTTCCAGTGTTAATGCAATCATCGAGAGACAGAGAGACTTGGACAGAGAAAGTGTGTAGAGACAGAGTATCGGGGAAGGTCGGGGTGTTTGTTTTCATCTTGGCAATGTTCCCGGAGTGGTCGACTGCTGGGTCCAAGCTCATGGACAGGATGTTCTTCTCTTGGACCAGGCCCAAGCCAGACCGGTTGCGACCTGACCTGAAACCTCAAACCGTTGGTGTTGGAAAGGGAGGGCTTCACCCCCACATAAGGGACAAAAGGGCGTGATTGTCAGAACAGAGTGATTATTTTTTTAAATGAGATAATTGAGTGGGTAAAGGGGTATTTTTAGCATTGCTGTTTCATGTTGTAAAGTAAGAAGTGAGAGAGTTTTCCGGAGCGCCACACCGCTGCCGTTACTTTTACATCAAATCCAACCCTTGCATCAGTCTTTTGAGTTCTACTGTTAAGTGTTTTATTTATTACAGGGCTGCTATTCTCATAAATGAACAATTTCACAAAACCGGTTTAACAGTACCCCCGGTGACTTGTTTCCTCTTCTACAGTGTTTCAACAGATTGGCCATACTTCCCAATGCTTTAATTGTTAAAAGGGTAGGTGAAAAAGAAAATCTGACAAATGTTTAACACTAACTAAAATTTTACGCTGCAATTGCCAATTCATAGCTCAAGTCAAGGTCCAGTATGAATGTACATTTGTGTATAGTATAAAGTATTAAGAGCCTTAATGGGTGACTCTTCGCCTGTTTACATCAAATCTTAACGAGAGCCTGCAGAAGGTATTTGATGAAGATTCAATTCTGTTGGTAGTTATATCTAAAAGTGAATTAGTATTGCCATCAACCCCCCCTCCATGTTTTTTTCTCCAAATGTCTTTCCTGAGGGGGGGAGGGGGGGGAAGCTGTGAAATCATTCAACATACTTTGTAACCAAAGATGCAAAGCTGTGTAAATTGATTTTTAAATGCACACATGTATTTCTTTCATGTATTTTTTTTTCTTTTGTTACTTCCTCCTTCACAAAATATTTTGTTGCTGTTCAGCATGTTCTGCATGATCTGTAATCTTCAAACCACTTTCTTACCTCATTTTTATTCAGCACTCTTATTGTAAGATAGTCTGTGAACAGTGTAAATGGGGGGGAGGGGGGATGATGTGGAGCAGAGAGGAAAAATAATCTAGTGTTACAGACACTAGTCCCAGAAAAATGAAGTGAGCCATGTTTTGTTCATTTAAATGGTGTTTGAATTTCATATGCCAATAGTTTTGTTACATTGCAAATTTTAATGTATTTAAATAAAAGCAATACTCAGATTCCGAAATGTCAGTTTCTTTTGTGAAAGTTTCAGAAACCAGTTTCATAAAATGCATTGTAAAATAGTGTTTAGAACATTTGACTGTTTACTGGAAAACTACCTGAAATACAGTATGAACCAACTTCTGTAAGTTCAAATTGCTCTCGATAAAGCATTGGATACTCTCTGTAAAAATAAGTTAACGTTTTGGATACTTAAAGTACTTCTAAAAAGATGGAGGTGGCTGGTTTATGTTAATACTTTTATTTGTAAAGCACTTTTTATTGACAAATCAATCCCAAAGTGCTACAGGAGATTAAAAACAGGGTAAATTAGTCAGCCAGATGGCACTGTTTGTTTAAAAGAGAAGATGGAACTTTTCAATACCAGGCCTGGAGTTACAAATTGATTTGAAGCTGTACAAATATACCAAATATTTAAAGAGCACTCCTTTATTTGAAGAAACATTACAAAACCATTCTCAAGAAAAAAAGTATTGAGAACATACGTGCCATCCGAGCAAATACATAACTGTCCTCTCTGAAAAATAAATACTTCCAAGCGGTCTTCATGATGTGTCAACAGTTCCAAGTGTGTGGGGGGGGAGGGAAAGCTCCTTCCTGCCCAGAATAGGATATCCACAATACAGACAGCGGAGTAAAATGATATGGACAATTATTGGGAACTTATTTTAAACATACTCTTCCATTGACACTTGGAGTTCTCACAGTTGTGCGTGTTGTACTTGTGTCCCACTGTTGTCCTCCCTCCCATTAGTAA
Source organism: Perca fluviatilis (assembly GCF_010015445.1). NCBI lineage: Eukaryota > Metazoa > Chordata > Actinopteri > Perciformes > Percidae > Perca > Perca fluviatilis. The sequence continues at coordinate 15,195,247 of NC_053122.1, forward strand.
GGACAGTCTGTGGGTCAGCACATCCCATCCATCAGAAAGAGCGGGGTTCACGGTGTGGGTCTGAGCAGCAGGATAAAAAAAGGGTTCTGAGCATTCCTCGCCGCGGTCTTCTTGCCAGCTAACCCACGGTAACAAATCGGCTGCCTTTGCTGCTTTGTGCTGTGGTTGTGCGCTGATCTTTTAGGATGCGGAATCGCTCATTCAGGGTGATCGATGTTTGCTGTAGAAAGATAAAACGCACCGGAGAGTCGTTAACAACACTTTATCAAGCAATGTTTTTCAGACAATGTGAGGATACAAACACTTGGAATTAAAATGGTCCTATGCGTGTGTATTTAAGCATACAGAAATCTAAGTAGCATGCGCTCACCGGTTTCCCAACGCTGTTGATGTCAAATTGCAGAGGCACTCCTTTTGGGATTTTCTTCTCCACCTGTTCCACCTTGACAGGAGCGGAGATGGCAGCTGGGGGATGCAGCGTCCAAGCAGTGGGAGGCCTACGAAGAAGTCACACGCTCAGTCACTTTCATCTGCTGGTGTCTTGTGTGTGATGTTTGGTGTGGAGGTCATAACCAATAATTCCACATGTCCGTGTGTGTGTGTGTGTGTGTGTGTGTGTGTGTGTGTGTGTTAATACACTACTATACCAGTTACTATGAATAAAAAGATAAATGTGCTTTTGGAAATGATTTCCTAAATTAAGTCTAAAACCAGTGTGTAAAGATTGTGATTTTTACTCAGGCTGAGTCCTGGCTGTGGGGTTATCAATTGAAACAGTCAAGATTCCACTGCTGGTTGTTGATGTGCGCCACCTAGTGGATAAACAGCAAAGTTGTATGGTATCACACAAAACAACAGACTCACTCTAAACCGGCAAACAATGGTCTTCTTTCCTCTCCAAATGATTTATAGCCTCAATGCGGTTTTCCTCTTTTTATTAGCATTACAGGCAATTTGGCATTTTGACAGCTGGAGCCAAAATAGACTCTGTGATGTTTAAAAATACTCACTGCCGAGTTCTGACTGGAGAACTGCTAGGATTTGGCTTTTGCACCTGGGCCTGTACCTGTAAATATGAAGCAATGGACATGAAGAATAAACAGTGTACTGATGTTTGGATTCAGTCTGGAGATTTAGTCTTAAAAAAGCCCACATAAACAGGTTATACTACACATGCCAACAGAAAATCCACAACACATTCAGGTTTAATCTACAAATACAGTACGTTTAACAACTCTCACTGTCAAAAATAACCCATCGTGCACCTTGAGTCCTCTGTGAAAAAGAAATGTGGCCTGGCGTGCTTCCCTCCGAGTCTGCTGGACAGGCGGCAGAGGTCTGCATGAGTGCAACACAAAAACAGTACTGAAACACAGCTGGGAATTTGGCATACTGTGTGTGTGATGCTGTATACACTTACACAGTTAACCACACAATGTAGAAAATTAAGATCAATCTTTTACACCTCTATACCCATTTACACCTCTTAAAAACAGTCTAGTGCGTGATGACAAAGCTTAAGACACCCTGACTTTGGAGTCCTACACCAATCCCACAATGCTCCTCATGTTTAGAGAGAACTACACATTAGCCCAAGTAGCACTGTGTGCAAGTTGTCCTAAGGTTATCTCACCGTCGTCGCAGCTGAAACGGTCTCCTGACTCCTGCAGCATTCTGACCTCTCTGTAGATCGGGCTGCCTGTACGGCCGCCTCTGTGCTTCTGGCTTTCTGTACGGGGCTTCAGCGCGTTGAATGAAGGACTTTGTTTTCTGAAAAGTGAGGTGCAGTGAAGGAGAGATACAGTATAACAAAAGACAAAACTTTTGAAAAGCTGCACTGCTTCTAAAAATAGTCTGCAAGAGACATCGGTAGTTCATGGTACTGTGTAACATATTCAAATCAGAATTGTGAGGCAGAGTTAAAATTAGAGAAATCCAAAAGCTCCTATTTCTACTTTAGTTCTTTAGCATGCTTTAACCAGCATTAAAGCGTGGTTTAATAAATAGATACACTATGTTGAATATATGAATTACTGTCTGAAATCAAGTGTGATGCAGCTTCATACTACAACTTGAAAGTGACGTGAGACACAAGAGAACAGTCGCTTCATTTTTAAACACTTAAAAAGGACAGGTAAGCTCAGTGAGGAACAGTACTCAATTTGCTTTTGCATATCGCTCTCTTTGTTGAGTCGCTTTGTTGGCTAGTGCAGGCACAAGTTTTTGCTAAAGTTGGTCAAGCTTCAGTGTGATATCATAGGGTGGTAAAATTATCCTTTGACTTGCTTAAATCTAATGTTTTTAGCTAGCTACAGGCACTTTGTTAGCGTTTCAGCCCTTAGTTGCATAGTGTGGCGCTCATTGTTTTCTAGACAGAGTATGGCGATGCGCTCTGTCTCTATGGCCAAAATCTTCTATCCTGATAAAGGTAATTTTATATCTCGATAACTATCTGTATCACGATATATCATGTTTTTTGTTAATTTAATAAAAAGTCTATATGAAATTGTGTATACTCCAGTGTGAATTGAAAAATGAAAAGGACTGAGTATTTTCTCAAGAACTTAAGTGCAAAATGAACATAACGTGCAAGGATTCGAACGTAAAGCAGTGTCCAAATGACGATATTGCTGTACCGCAGTTCGTTCAACATCGCGATAGAAACGATACAGAAAAATATGTACAATAGACATTTTTATATTGTTTTGACTATAGCCAAGCCCTATTGAACTCTTAATATTGATTCATCGTTTCCTCTCGTTTCTTTACAAATAAGTGATGCGTTTTATATCTCTCATTTCTGCAGTTGAAATTGCTGTTTTTAACCAAACTAAGGCTAAAGATTGACACCCATTGTATTAGCACTAGCACATTTTAGGCACTATGAGTCTTTTGAGCCTCCCTACTGAATATACAGAAAGACGGAAGTCCAAAAACCTCTAATACAGACACCCTACATCATTAGAGAGACCTAGTCTGAAAAGAAGGATTTATAGTGAATAATTCCTACAGTCTGATCAAATATTCTGATTCATTTGATTCAGTTACTGTTCAATACGATACGATACATGCCAGTGTTGCCAGCGGTCTACAAAGAGTTTTCAGGCCAATATCAGAGGCTACTATCAGTACCTTGAGACACATGTCCTTGTCTTGGTGGGCGCTCCACTATGTCCTACATTACCTGGTTGAATGCTGCTCTGTTAAGCGTCCCGATTCGTTTCAGCAGGGCAGCTGGCCTCCTGGCGGCCAGTCCTGTGATAACCCCTTGACCTCGTCGTCGACCAGGTGGGGGAGGGACTCTTCTGTTTCTTAATTTAGGTGCTCCTCCTCGGGGCACGCCACCTCCTGGTAAAGATAATATTAGCGACATTACACATGTACGGAGTTGTTTAGACAGAAAAAGCAAACGGCCGAGAAAGTGTAAGAAAGGACACACCTCTCTGGACTGGTCCAGCAGTTCTTGATAAAACTCCCCTTCCTTGGATTAAACGGCCCTTCTTCTTGACTTGTCGGCGGTTCACGGTGGCTTGTTTCCTTTTTAACTGTTGCTCTTTTTTGTTCAACCGAATGATGTCATCTGTTAAATTTATCACATGAGCATTGATAAACAAGGGCGTCTGAATGATTAAACGACACATATTTAGTTAACGTTAGCTAGCTAACCCCACCAGTTAGTAGCGAACATTAACGTAACGTTAGCTAACGTTACTCTGTTATAGTACGTTAACGTTTGTGTTTGCTATATAGGGCCTTACCTAATGACATGTCGACTTTGTCGGGAACCGCTGGTCTTTTCCCCCGACCTGCTGTAAAATAATCTTCATTCATACTTTAAAAACACAAGAAACAATCCCGAGTGCAAAGACAAATACAACAGTGGCTAGCTAGACGTCAGCCGTGCTAGCTGTTCGTTCCTTTTGAGACTGCGATCCTCCCATAGACAGTATCCTCCTCCGAGCGTAAACGGTTCGCATGCCCCGTAGAGACGTTACATCTGCATTGTGGGAAATGTAGTTAAATTCAATTAAAAACAGTGTTACAAAACCTAGCTAAACACCACCAGCGTGCTGGCTATGCGTGCTGGCTGCTTCTCGTAACTGGACTGCTAAACGAATAGCTACTTTGTCTGCCGTTTCTTTTGGTTAGCTTTAAATTACCTTTGCCAGAACTACTTCAGGTTTTATTCATGGCATGTTGCTCTGTCTTTGGAGAAGGTACGTTACGTTGCATCTTCAACGCGCTAATTTGAATGAGAAGTTTTTAGCGTTGTCGTACTGGCTGTTTTAATTTAATGTGGCTAATGTTTCTTAATTTATTCTGTATTCCAACATAAGCTTGGTTTCGTAAATATTGGTTTCTGTAATGTTTTGCTAACAGACGAAGAGTTGAGGCTTTCCACAATTTTCACTGTGGTTTAGGCAACTTGCAGCTCATCTTTCTCCTCTGCACCAAGGCGACTCTTAGGCTTTGTTGCCCACAGTAATCATAGACCCACTTCAGCATTCTCCTCCCCGAGCAAGTCATTCACCAGTCAAACCATCATGTCAGACAAAAAACGCAAATCAACATCTTCAGCTGCTGCTGGTAAAGAGCCCAGTGCTAAGCAGCAGAAGTTGGCCCACACGAAGGAGAAGAAGGAGAATGAGAGAGCTGAGGGCTGGCTGCAGGACCTTGTGAAGCAGCAGAGGACAGAGAAGAAGGAAATGAAATTCAACAAAAAGCGCCTCCGCTTTATGTCTGATACTGAGCAGGCAAAGCAGGGCTCAGAGGGTGTACTGTACTGGATGTTAAGAGACCACAGAGTACAAGGTAAACAGTTAGTAACAACTACCAGTAATGCATCGAGAGACCATTATTGGCTTGTATTTTTTCTCCATCTTCTCATGACCCGTTTTGTGTTTTTCCCTCTGTGTTTTAGATAATTGGGCGCTGGTCCAGGCCCAGCGGCTTGCTTTGGAGGAGAACCTTCCTCTGCACATCTGTGTCTGCCTGGTTGTCCCAAAATCAGAACTGTCTACTCTGAGACATTACAGCTTTATGCTAAAAGGTCTGAAAGAAGTTGCAAAGGTATTGACTTCATGATTATTTGAATGCACTGCCATGAGGACATAATAATAATAATAATAATAATGATGATGATGATAATAATGTTAATGCATTAATCAGTTTGTCTATATTCAGAAAAATCATACGTTATATTGCATGTATTCTATTGGACCAGCAACCAGATCAAGCAATACAACACTTGCAGGCTCTACAAACATGCATTGCTTTCTTTTTTAATTATAAAATAAACACTTGGGGTTTTAAGCTGGTTTGAATCAGGAAACTTCCAGAAAACCGACCTAGTAACTTGAGTTTGGCATTTTTGACAGTCAATTTGTTAAAAGTAGAGCTGAAATGATTAGTCGATTTATTTGATTGACAGCAAATTAATCACAATTTTCTTTTTTCTTTATTTTCTTTTTTTTTATAATTATTTTTATTATTTCCATCAAGAAGCAATACATATATCACATTTTTCATGTAATAATCACTAAGGTGAATACACAAGAAAAATTCCAACCTCTGGTGTACACCTCAAATGGCATTGTGTGAAGACAAGTCAAATAAATTGGACACATCCAATTTCTTAAAACTTTTTTCTGGATTTGTGATTCAGGTACTTGAACCCACAACCAAGTCTTTGAGGCTTAACTTTTTTTTTCTGCTTCCACCAAACAGGAATGCAAAACCTTAGGCATCCAGTTCCACTTGCTGCATGGTTCGGCAGGCGACGTTCTCCCTGGCTTTGTGTCTGACTGCGGCCTGGGGGCAGTGGTGACAGACTTCTCCCCCCTCAGAGAGCCACTGCAGTGGTTGGAGGATGTTAAAAAGACTCTTCCAAAGGACATTCCCCTCATACAGGTAAAAACTTGCACTTTGAGAGGGAGAGAGTGTAAATAGGATGCTCTGCATTCTGGTTATTTGCCATTACATATTTTAGTTTGATTTGAACAATGTAATTGATCTCCCTCTCATTTTATGTGTATTGCCTTCTATTTGAGCCCATGTGTGCTGTCAGTATTTATTTAGTATCTGTTATGTGAGTGAAAGACCTCATTTTCCTTTTTATAGGTTGATGCCCACAATATTGTTCCGTGCTGGGTAGCATCACCTAAACTTGAGTACGCCGCCAGGACGATCAGAGGAAAAATCACTAAGCTTTTGCCAGAGTTCCTCACAGAGTTTCCTCTGGTAGAGAAACACCCATACACAGCTACTAGAACAGCCAAAGTAAGTGCTGCAGTAACGGTGAAGGGCACATTCAGATTGTTGTGACTAAAAGTTAATATGCTTTTGTAAAGGGAAAAAAAAAGAAGTCGTGCATTTATGTTTTTATGTCACATTCAAGGACATTTTGGCTCAGTTAAGACAACGTGGTCATAATTTGTCTTTTCGTAAAAATATTCATTTCTTTGGAAGTGTTTTCATATATCTGTACAAGGGAAAGTAAGTTGTCGGTGAGCTCATTGATGGGGAGTTTGGAAATCAGATTGCAGCAATAAAGCTAGTTCTTTCAACCTTCAGAGGCTCCTCTCCTCTACACATTATTTATTGACGACGAGTGATGTAAAAAGTAGCCAAAAGTATAAATTTCCTTCCCAGCACTAGATATTAAAGCTGCAGGGGTGTGTGCTTTCACTGCAGTGCTGTGATTGATATGCCATTCACTAGTTTGAGCCTCCTGATAACATTAGCAAGGTGAAAGGCTCACAACTTCACCTCTTTTGAAGTTTGCAGTTCTCTACAAAACTAGAGTGTATATTTTAGCTCATCACTGTCAGCTCTGACCTCTGTTGATGTTTTTTTTTCTTCTCTTTTTTTTCTCCCACCTTCACATTACAGCCAGTAGACTGGGACAAAATCCTGGCCTCCCTGCAGGTTGACCGAGCAGTTGGAGAGCCGGAGTGGGCAAAGCCAGGCACCAGTGGAGGGATGGCCATGTTGGAGTCCTTCATTGATGTACGCCTTAAACTGTTTGACACCCAACGCAATGACCCAAACGCTGCTGCCCTCAGCCAGTTGTCCCCCTGGATCCGCTTTGGTCAGTAGTACATAAAAAAGAAAGGAGAAAAAAAAGTGTGTGAATTAAATGCATGTCTTAGGGGAAAAGATGGCTTTGTAAAAATCTGCAGCAACTTTATATTGGCTCTAATTTACTGTTTTATCACTTTTCTCATATTTCCTTCCACGCTTGTGACCTATCGAGCTTTAGACCTTGTCATAGTACAATAACTACTTCAACTTTCTTTTGTTGTTGTCGTCGATAGTTTAAAATCAAGTCCCCAAATGATTGATAAGTGCCCCACAAGGATCAATATTAAGACCTCTGTTATCAATTTAAAGCTTGCTCTTAACTCCAAATGGACTAAATCTACACATTATGCTATGATGTTCCTACTCCGATCTGTGCTCGTAATGGATATACAATGGATACAGTACAGGCAGCCTTTTTAATTGGTGGCCCGTTGGCCACATCCAACCAAGAAGCAACCTCCGAGTGGCCCAGCATAATCAGATAATTTATATCCTATATAATATAGGCTATCCTTTATTGTTTGTAATATATTACCAGTGTGTTGTCTTGCCAGATTTGCTCGCGGCACGCAGAGAAAACAAAACCAGACGCTGAAATATCGCTGCAAATCGCGAGCCAGCCAGGTCTGTCTGAACAGCCCAATTGGTTAACATGGACTCTGAAAGGAAGCGGGCAACGCGGCCCAGGGCTTCAGGGCGCCTCTTGTCTGCGTCTGCCCATCGACTATATTACTTAGAAATACCCTAGTATTGCTGCTGTTTGTGATTGTTTCTTTTATTGCGTACTTATTCCACATATTTGTCAGTTGTGTCTAAGCCAGAGAAATGAGCAGACACACACACACACACACACACACACACACACACACACACACACACACACGTAGACAGACATGTTTTTAATAGACTGCTGAAAATGGGCAGACCTACGTTTTGTGGATTTAAAATTTGGCCAAATAGAATTTGTAATTTAATAGCCCTGCAGTACACATAAGTACTTGATGTCAATGTCAAATGTATCTATAAAGCACATTTAAACAACTGTGGTTGACAAGACAGAATATCAAATATAAAAATTATCACGTAAAAATGCATACATAAGACATTTTGATAGTAGATTGTCCTACAAACAAATGTTCAACGCTCAAGAACAAAAAAATCAAACTGGATCCTTTTATAAGAACAGAGCTTGTGTCTCCTTTTGTTTAAAACAAAAATAAAAACCTTATACAGTTGTGCCATTTGATGTTTAACATCCTCTACGAGTTCAAAGTGAACGACCATGACACCAGATCACAGAATAGATTAGCTTTAAAAGTTACTCATAACAACTCTGACCATTTTACCATTGCCTCCTCATTCTGTCCATCTTTATCTGTCTCTTATCCTCTCAGGCCACCTGTCAGCCCAACGTGTGGCACTGCAGGTTCAGCACAGTGGGAAGTCTGCAGGACATTCTGTCTCCTCCTTCATTGAGGAGCTGGTGGTGCGCAGGGAGCTGACCGACAACTTTTGCTTCTACAACAAGAAATACGACTGCGTGGAGGGTCAGTTTAGATCTCATTATAATCTCGTCCTGTTCACTCTGTTGTGATGAGGGTCCTATTAGTGACAGTAAAGTGTGTGTGTGTGTGTGTGTGTGTGTGTGTGTGTGTGTGTGTGTGTGTGTGTGTGTGTGTGTGTGTGTGTGTGTGTGTGTGTGTGTGTGTGTGTGTGTGTGTGTGTGTGTGTGTGTGTGTGTGTGTGTGTGTGTGTGTCAGGTGCGTATGAGTGGGCTCAGAAGACCTTGAAAGATCATGCCAAAGACAAGAGGCCGTATCTCTACACGCGTGAACAGCTGGAGAAAGCAAAGACACATGACAAGCTCTGGAACGCTGCTCAGGTACCTTCTTCTTCAAGTGTTTTTGATGTAACATTTGCTCGTGTGTCTGTGTGGTTCCTTACTGCTGTTTATTTCATGCTATCTCCATTAGTACCAGATGGTCACTGAGGGGAAGATGCATGGTTTCTTGAGGATGTACTGGGCCAAAAAGATTCTGGAGTGGACTTCTTCACCTGAGGAGGCGCTCTCAATCGCTCTATACCTAAATGATCGCTATGAGCTGGATGGCCAGGACCCCAATGGCTTTGTTGGTGAGGACATAGATTAACCTTATGCCTATCGCTTGGGGGGGGGGGGAACTGCTAAAATAGCAGACCCAAAATTAACCGGGGAAACTCCTCAATCATAAGACCTATATACATGCAACTGCTCTCATTTGGAGTAGGTAAGAATTTAAGGAATATGAACTAAACCTATTTCTATTACCATTCCACAATAAATGGAGATGCAATGAAGAGAAGGAAAAAAGAAAAAAGAATCCTCCCCTACTATAAAATCTAGTGTCATTTTAAACCTCAGAATTTCTAGTTTCTAGCAATACCAAGCATATCGTATGAGACGGACAAGAAACTAATCCTGGATCTTTTGATCACAGCGTTCTCTTATAATTACGAAGTTTATATTTGTACAACTTTATTGTTAAAACCGTTTGGACAACATGCAGTTGGGTTACAGATTCTGAAAGCTGAAGATCTAATGTTTTCAAATAGTATAACGTTTATATCGTATATAAATAGACCATTATTAAAAAGCAATTTTTCTTCGTTCTTTGGTTCAAGAGGCGTGTCAGTGTGACACAGATTTACTGAATTTCCCTTTCTCACATACTCATTTCCTCCCCACTGTGTGTCCCTCGTGTAGGTTGTATGTGGTCTATTTGTGGCATCCATGATCAGGGCTGGAAAGAGAGAGACGTTTTCGGGAAGATTCGCTACATGAACTACAAAGGCTGCCTGCGGAAGTTTGACGTAGCCCGGTTTGAGAGAAAGTACTGTCCCAAAAACCTTTGAAGCGTAAAATGTTTTGAAGGATGGGAATAAAATGTCTGGCAGCCTATATCCTAGATCTTTACCTCAGGGGGCATTTATAAGCCTTTCTTGCAGAGGATGTTTTGTTCTTCACTGACTTTTTTTTTTTTTTTTAGTTCTTTTTTTTAAACATTGGGCAGATTCTTTTACTGAATATTCAGACATTCATAATTTAACATTAGATTACCACAGTGCCAACTTAATAAGCATAAAAGCTTTTATGCTACTTTTTTATTACTTTTTTTTTATTTTTTAAATGTTTATTAAATTGTATTTTCCACAAAAGATGCCTTGTTTATCATAAATGTTTGAACAACTGATTCCACAACACCAGAGGCCTGTACTACGAAGCAAGATTTGGCGTTAACGAGGTAACTTCAGGTTCAACCCAGGGTTTTGTGTACCACGACGGTGGATCACCTGTTACCGGGTTCAATCGCCGTGGTAACTTAAGCTGAACACCTAACCTGGTCGGGAGCAGGTTATGTTGGAGATTAGAGATCAACTGGTGTTAAAGCACCGCCTACCGACCAATCAATACTCGATTGATAACTGCGTCACCGTTCTTTATAAGATCAGAGAGAGCGAGAGAGATCGCTTCCCACTGCCAGGGTTGCAACTGAAATAATAGGCTAAAGCAACTGCAGTTTATGGAAAGCACAAGTGTAATTATGGTCAGATATTGTGCCTGACTGATGAGGAAGATATTGATCAGTATTGTGATTTACGAATCTACAGCGTAAGATATTCTTTTGTCCGCTTTCCTTCCTGTTTTAGGAAGCAGCGACTGTATTGCGTTTTGCCTGTAAAACCGTGTCTGTGTTCATATTTATGTAGAATTATAGTTTGCTCTTCTATAAAATATGCGGCTCTGGTAGATGTTTGCGATTGGTCGTGCTGTGCAAACACCACCTCTTTTATGTGAATGTGCGTGCCGCTGGATTGGGAAACCCTGGGTTGATTGAACTAGTTGGTAACCACCGTTGTGACACAGCTTATGTGGGACCGCCGTTGTTAGGTGACGCTGGGTAACCGAAAGAAATCCAGGGCATGTTGATCTTGATTCATAGTACAGGCCTCTGCTGTTCTTTTAGAGCACATGTCAAACTCAAGGTCCGCGGGCCAAATCCGGCCCCTCACAGATTTTGATCCGGCCCACATATCAATTTAGGTTAATAATACATTTTGGCCCAACTACTTTTTGTGGCTTTATATGTAGTTTTTATCACTTTTGGTGCTTTTTTTTCAGCATTTTTGCCACTTTTTCAGACGTTTTTGTTACATTTTTTCCTGATGTTTTTGTGTCGCTTTTTTCTTTGATGGCTAAGTTACATTTTTTGGGGCTTTATGTTATGTTTAAGTGAGAAGACTATATGAGACATGCAAGAATACAATAAAAGATGTTTGACTTTTTTCGTTTAATTAAAGCATGTCAATAAAATGTGCATGTCTGGCCCTTGATGTGATTCTTTTTTTCCAGTATGGCCCTCTGGGAAGTTGAGTTTGACACCCCTGTTTTAGAGGAACTCTGAGGACTTCGTTCTAAAAAGCCCTCTTTTCATACCAAACCATTTTCTGTTCTGTTACTTGTATCACCGTTTCTTTATCCATTTACAGTTCCTCCAGCTGTAATTTATCTGTAACACCTGAACACCACATATGTTGCCTAAACAGACATGTTTGGTTATTCTTTACTCAAAAGTAAACATCTGCCCACATTCACTCGCTTTATTGATCGCATTCAAATGTTATTCATAATTAAGTATAGCCACACTTTGAACTATTGTTATTTACTGTCCTACAGCTACTGTGATAGATCAGTGACTTGAAAAATAATTGAATCAAATCTGCACATGAATGAGAGCTGTCAACATATTGATGACAAGAAAATCATTTGATTAAAGAAACTTGTGTTCTTCAAACCAAAATGGGAAACAAAAAGGACATATATGTACAGTATGACATGCTCGTATTTGCAGGGACTGGGATAAATCACAGTTGCAAATGTGGTTTTACTGAGCACTGATGTAATTAAGCATTGAAACAAAAAGCACTTCTACCCAACCTAATTAACTGCACCCTCACTAGTGGATAAAAACAACCCCTTCAGGCAACAACACACTTAACACCATTTCACAAATTGCAATATAAAACCTCCATGATATGGGCCCTTTTGTTGTTTTAGTTCATTACCAGGGAAAAGATGTATATGTCTCCCAAGGTTTTGCTTTTATTGTTCTAATTAGTTGAAACCAGTTGGTATGGTTACAGGGAATAATAATATTACAGTGTGAATATAGTGTAACTTACTGGTTTAAGGTCCTTGGCAATTCAAATTAATAACAAAAAGTTCCTGTCATATTGGCTATTTGCCTTCACATGCTGTTGAAGATGAAGAGTAAAACAGTTCTTATAAGATTGAGCGGGGAAAAAAAACGAGAAATGCAACCTTTCTTAACATAAACTGATCTTGTGGTGATGTGCAGTTATATTTAATGCTATTGTTGACATATATGCATCTTATTCAATGTGCTTGAGTTACAACAATAAATTAATTAAGATTACACACCTAATATTAGCTCAGTTGTGTAATTTTACCAACATGGCTTCTGCAGCCTGGTGCAGCGTCTCACTTAAAAGCTGGCTCTAAATCCTGTCTCTCATTATCAATTCAGTTAGTAGCACTGTTGCTACCTCAGGTGACTGTCAAACAAGATGAATTGCTACAATGCACAGTTGTTTTAGGAAATTATTCCTGTCTTTTTTAACAAGACATCCATGCTTGCGGCTCTGTGAGTCTGCACTTTGAGCTAAATGCTAACACTCTCACAATGACGATGCTAACACTTATGTTTAGCACGTATGATGTTTACCTTGTTCACCAAATTAGTTTAGCATGTTAGCATGCTAATATTTGCTAATTAGCGTAAAGCTGAGGCCGATGTATGTCATTTGTTTTGCAGGTATTATGTACCAAAAGAAAGTAAACAAAAACATGTTTGACCTGACAATGGCGCTAAAAGAAAAGTTAAGGATTACAAAATTTCATGACAATCCATCAAATAGTTGTTGAGACATTTAACTGAAACACACGTCAACCTCATAGTGGCGCTAGAGGAAAATCACCAAAGTCATTAGGATTCATCCTCTGGGGACCATGCACCTCTGTACAAAATGTAGCAATTTATCTAATAGCTGTTGAAATATATCAGAGCGAAGCAGGACGTTGTCGTCCTTAGAGCCATGCGTGGATAAAAATACTAAACGATGAGATATTGGATGTGTGAGCCATGACTTTCTTCTGTTCTCCTGGCGAGTTTCTCCCTCTTGACTTTGCAGGTGTATGAGTCATTTTCAAGAGCATCAGACCTATATACTGTATAGAAGGAGAATACAACCACAGCAGAACTCCTGTCTTGGGGTTTACCTGTCTGTTGTGAAATAGTTTGCATATAAATTGAGCGGAAAGCTAATCTCACCCACTAAGACTGGAATAACAATGAGAAAATGAAAACAGTAAAGCGGGGCTCAAGTGCAATCAATGTGATGTTGGTATTACTTTTCCCTTTTATCTACAAATATTTACTGTTTCCAAATTACAGTCTTGTTGTGCCAGGTACCCAGCTGAATAATGTCGTGGCCTAACATTGACACTCCAAGACTGTTCTGTACAAGCAATTTACAGCAAAGAGGGAGAAGAAACTGTGGTCTTTACATTATAATTCACTGGTCAGGGTTCTTATAAGAATTCCTCACAGGGCCACATTTGCCCTAGAATATATGGTCATGCATTAGTATTCAGGCTTTTTCCCCTATAAAAAATGTCCATCCATTTTATTCTTCATCATCCATTCTGTTCAGGATGAAAGGATGCGAAGGTGCATGCACCAAACACTAGACAAATGCATGGTACACCCTATTGTGTTTTCTAATTAATTAATTAATTTGCATGTCTTTAGACTGTGAGATGACAACATCAAGGGTCACCAGACAGACTACATTGACTGTATGATAACGTCATACAGAAAGTCATATTATGTACACACACACACACACACACACACACACTGAAATGCTGGAAGGACTTATACACTAGATTTCTAAATGAAATATAGATTAAAAATAAAAGTTTACGTTTAGTTTGAGTTAGGACGTAAGGTGCTGCTGCTTCACTGCTGACATGCTGCTTTTGCTACTCAGCGAGTGTAGGCTGGGTGTCAGTGTCACTCCAATCCTGTAAATCATATACAGTACATGGACAAGTCATACTTTTCAAGAGAAAATACCATCAATGTACAAAAAGTCTTTAAACGGGCTAACCCGCTGCCAGTGTAACATCATAAAGCCATTATCTATCTGTGCTGGAAATAATATGTGCTTGCAGTAATAGAAACCCAAATCTCGGTCTCTGTAATCTTGAAAACCGTAATCTTGTAAATCCATCCAAATTGTGGCCAAATAACGTAACGCTGTACAAATAGATTTTTTTTGGTCACTTAGATGAAGCAGAACGAGCAGGAAACATGGGATTACCAAAGTCATTAGTGGACATCGACTAAGAACAATGGCTATCTTTCCAAAATGTCATGGCAATCCATCACAGAATTCTTGACATATTTCAGTCTAGACCAAAGTCATCCCTATAGAGCTAAAAGTTTACATACGTGCAACTTTAGGAAATTATTTGATGGTATGCATGCAACCACATACAGGTATATGCCTGTTTTACCGCGCGCTGGTCTTTGATTAACACAGGTGAAGGACATATCAGTCTCACTTCTTCTCAACTGCTATTCTTGTTAGAATGACTTTGAGCTCCAGTCAGACCGTTGGTGTCAGTCCTCTATTCTCACTTACACTCATCTCATTATAAAAACACCTTACATCATCCTCTCTGCAGTGAATCATATCTCCTCCATATCCACCTTGTCTCTGTTATGCTTTTGTGCATCTACATTACCTCCTGCCCTTGCACTGGTCATCATTTAGGTGTCATAAGAATATTGTAAGAGTGCTGTAGCTCTAGCTTTCCATCCCCTTTCCATCATCTGCTGCTTTAATAGAGGTGGTCTACATCGTTGGGTTGTTTTTTAAAAACATTTTTTAATTACATTTTCTAATTTCAGGTTCATGACATTACAAACTGGGGTAGGGTTTGAGTTAGAGTTGAATTTGAACAGATGTAAACCAGTTATGTAAAGTCAAAAACTTTGCAATTCATCTCCCATACAGCTCCTACTGAGCATCATATTGACTTTTTTATTGTTTCCTATTCAGGGATTTTATGCTTTTCAACATGTCACGTGTGTGCGTGAAAGTCAAAATGAAACGCATCATATTTCTCATTTGGGTTGATTTGTGATTTAATTTCACAGCGCCGACACTCTGCTCACAGAGTTCTAAGTGAAATGATACTGTCTTCTTCATATTGTCATCTCAAAACGCCACAAGTGATAATAATAACCTCGGCACTCTTAAATGAATGTCATTACTTGAGCGATACTGGATGTGGCCTTTTAAAGTCGTCAATTTGCCGAGCCGATGGGTAAACAGTGTATTCTGTTATGGTGATGGGAGTTGAGGCTAGATTGCTGTTCATTAGCGTTGGTGTGGCACACTGATAACATTACAGTCACGACAACGCGATTGGTCCGTATCCATCAGTCACTGTAGCTCATCTTTGTCTTCTGTCCTCCTCCTGCTTTGTGTCACTCATCATTTCCATATTACTGACCAAGTGACATATTCTTTCCCCTCTACGCTTCATAATTATCATCTCTAGTTGTACAAATTAGTTTTTCCCCTGCACTATGTGTCACCCAAAGTTGAGATAAGACAGCTGAGTGGAAAGGTTCCTGTGGCTCTTGGCAAACTCCGTTACTTATAAATAAGTTGTGTTGTTGCCTAGCAGCACTTTAACCACAATACGTATACAGAAGTCCTGGAGCTGGTTGCCCTATAGCAGAACATGAAAACAAGACTAATTATTTACACATTTGGTTCCAAGCTAAACCAACAATAAGAACAGTGAATCTTACCAGCAGCACTGATGTTCAAAAGCAGGTCATTTAATCATATGTACTATTACAAGGGTACACACTAAGAAAAACACATGCTTTTATTATATACTAGACAATACTGAATTAGGTCCTGTACATTAATAAAATATTGCTTTAAAAAACATTAAAGCAACATTTCAACACATGAAACATAAAAAACTATCAGGAAAGCAATGGATGCAGCTGATCATTTAAACCTGGCAGTACCCATTAAGCTTTAAACAACATGTAGAATTACTAACATTGTACATTGTATAAATAAGTACACAACACAGTTATCAAAGAAATATGTGAGGAAATACTTGCAAGGCACATGAGTAATCAGCTTTGCCACAGACAAACCGTTGCCTTATGTTTATTCCCCTTCTTCACTTAATCTTCTTTCATTTCATTCCTAGACCATGAGGAGCCATTGTGCATTCATTCTTTGCTGTGAAAGCATGTTAAATATGATAAAATATGATAAAATCATTGTTCATCTGAACATTGACATTGGAGAGGTGGATGTTGCTCCATCCCATAATTGTTTTCGCTAAATTCAGTCTCATTGGTCTTCTCTCTAAATGGGATTTCAGCTACTGTAGATATTTCTGCAGTCTGAAGGACTTTCAGATACAGTAAAAGAGAGTGCAGCAAAAAGAATGCTTATTTTTTTCTTAAGTGCGTCTCTTAAGGCTTTTTCACGTAGCCTTTGGTCACATGGTTCTAACCATTCAGTGTGACACCAGGTCATCTTGTCTTTGTGTGACATTCCCTACCACAAAGAGGATATCATTCCAGTTGGGGACCTTTCTTATACGAAGGTCTATGGGATACTGATATGTACGGATGGGTGACAAATGAAAGGAAAAACTATCATAGGGTGTTGGAACAGCACAAGCTTCTAGAACAACTTCAAATTCCCTCATTGGGTGTGTCGATGATGGTGTTGGAATGAGATCTGGCGACTGTGAAGGCCATAGGATACAATCCACACCATTTTCCTTTGGCCCCGACTAAATACTGTTGGGCATTTTCTCGCTCAAGGTGCTGCGTTGGGTCAACTGTAAGCTGGAGCGCGCTGACCAGCTATTAGAATAACAAGTAACGTGGCTGAACATTTCTCTGAACCTGGAGGACATGAGGTTGTAGAGGATAGGGTTGACGGCAGAGCTTAGGTAGAATAAGACTCCAGAGACGATGTGGACGTGCTTGAAGATATGGTGATGCTCCTCGGACATGTAGCTCCACATCAAGCGGTCCACGTGGAAGGGAGCCCAGCAAAGGCCAAACACAACCACCAGCACACCTGGACAGGCCAGATGGACAGTTAGTCAACTGGACAGCTAGATTGACAACATATTGCATACACCCATGATATTCCTGGACAAGTTGACAATCATAACGTAAATCAAATCACCAGCATGTGACAGATGGCAAGACAAAGCTGAGACAGACAGGCAAGTTGAAAAAGCCTAAAACTGATAACAAATGCATGTGGGAACAATGGGTGTGAACACACACACACACACACACACACACACACACACACACACACACACACACACACACACAATTAAATGTTTCTGCTCCTTAGCAACTTGGAGAAAACATGACAAAAATGAAATGAAATGAAATTCAACCCACACAGCATTTTGGTGACTTGCAGGTTGCGTTTGCTCCGCTTCTGCTCGTGGGACCTAGACAAACTTTCCGGTCCAAAGCTACACCCGGTCTCCACCACAATTATCATCCTCTCCCGGTGCAGCCTCAAGCCAATGAGTAGGTAGAGAATGCTAATTATCAGCATGGGGAGCAGGAAGAAGGCCAGTGTGGAAATCAGGATGACCAGCTTGTACATCCAGATAGGCTTAATCACATCTGAGGATGGAGATGTAACAAATAGGTTTGTCAGTCAGACCATGATCCCAGGTAAACCTATTAGCCCTTTTAAGCTAATGCTAGCATCATGGCTCTAGGGATGGCAGTTGGTCCACCACTTTGGTCCAGACGGTAATATCTTAATATAATATCTTAACTATTGATTGGCATCAGTTAAAAATTTTAATTTGTCCAACACTTTCCATTATTAACAAATACTTGCAAAACTAATGATATTCACATCAACCTCAGCTGTACTTTGTGCTTAGTAAAATAAGCAAATGTTAGCATGCTAAACTAAGATGGTAAACATACATGTAGTAGTAATTTTGCTTAAGATCAGCATGCTAGCATTGTAGCCTTTAGCCTTACAAAGCTGCTAAGATGGCTGTAGACCCTTATAAATAGCAAAAATCAAATCTAAATTAATAAATCTATACGTACGGCACATAGCAGATCGTGGAAACTGTCGTCCAAACTTTGGAGGCAGCACCCAAATCCCATGCAGACTAGTGTTTGGCACAGCACACAGCATGGACACCACCCACAGCATTAAGATGACCCTCTTGACGTGAGCACGTGTGGTCATGTGTTTGACTTTGAGGGGGTGCACAACTGCAACGTAGCGCTCCACACTGAGCGCCGTGACATTGAGGATGGAAGCGAAGCAGACAGTTTCAAACAGGAATATTCTGAAGTAGCAACCCCCCTCCCCCAGCAGGTAGGGGTAGTTCTGCCACATCTCGTAGAGCTCTAATGGCATGCCCAGCAGCAGCACCAGCAGGTCAGACACCGCCAGGCTCAGCAGGTAGTAGTTGGTGCGCGTCTGCATCACTCTGTGGCGCAAAATGACAAGGCAGGTCAGAGAATTGCCCAGTGCGCCCAACATAAAGATGGTGAGGTAGGTGACACAGACAGGAAGGAACTCAGGGGACCTCGGAGGCCCCAGGAACATGGCCAGGTACTCCTTCTCGCTCAAGCACATGTCATCTGCATCTTGTGCAGTACTGTTAGCCAACACCCAGGTGATATTCATTCCACACACCACAGCAGCCTCGGGGCAGCCCATGGCATTGAAAACTGTGGCATTTGTTGTGAAAAGAGCAGTGCGGGAGCAGTTTATCCCCAGCATGTTGCTGATTGGCAGGAATGTTACTTGGATTCTAAACCTAATGGAAAGAGGAGAAAATGTTAATCACCAATTTTATACATGACGTGCAACTGATGATGTCATAGTGATGTCATCAGGGTTATTTTTGCTTCAGACTTAAGATTTATAGCAGAAAACCTCTGTGACAAACTGGTGTTGTAGACTTTTAAAGATGCTTGTGTTCATTTACCAGGCAAAGAGGGTCTAACGAAAGGTGCATTGATTTTGACCATTCTTTTTAAAAATCTGTCTTGTGAGTCCCTCGACTTTATGGAAGTGCAATGCTAAATTACCAGAATACCCCTTTAAGCTATGAAGGTACAGATACATATTAGTTACTGAAAATGAGACTCAGATTGAGAGCTAGTAATAGGGCAATATGATTTTTTTATTTCCCGCTCGTATCAGTGATTACGTTTTTCCTTCAAACACTAAATTATCTGGTTTGTTGGAATCTGAAAGGGCCACTTAGGGACCATTCGGGAATTTATGCAATGGACCACCGGAGGAAAATAGGGGAGGGTCATGTCTTTTTATTCTTTGTTGATGGGAGGGTCATCCAATTTTCAGGGCGTTTTCACACATGAAAGTCCGAACCAAGGTCAGTACCAAGGTTCATGTTTTTGTTACATTGTATACATTTGATCCGGTAAGTTTTGGTTTCACACTGCAGTTTTGCAAGCGCACTACAGATCTATACGTGACAAAACTACGTCCTGCTGTCATCACATACGTGAGCTGCGTCTCCAGATACTTATAACTGATTGGTTTGTTGACGGGCTTCCCCGTCCTCGTATCTCCTCTCTCTGGGTCCGAAGTTAGGCTATTCAACTGACCGCTGCTCTCCCCTACTGCCGGCTCTTTTTGTTTTGTTGTGAGAAGCAAGACACGGGAACTTTCTTTCTGGAGCATTTATTCAGAGACAAACTGAAACCTACACTGTACATTTACTACCACTTAACAAATAAACTGCTGATGTATTATCTGCTCTGATAGCCAACAGCTGTCTGCTCTGAGCGCATTTACCGCCTCTCTCTCTCTCTCTCTCTCTCTCTCTCTCTCTCTCTCTCTCTCTCTTTCTCTCTCTCTCTCTCTCTCTAAGCACCGAGCTATTCCTTAAAGGAGCTTCCCTGGTCTTGTAACACGAGGAGAGCCTGCCAGAGCTTCCTGTATTTGTCCGAAAGTCCGAACCATCCAAAAAATGCTTTCACACTATCAACAAACCGGACCATGGTTCAGTTTGGTCCGGACCGAGACCACCTCTTTTTGTCGGACCAAAATTTGGTCTTTTGATCCGGACCGTGGTCCGGGGGAGGTTTCACACCTTTAATTTTGGTTCGGATCAAACTAAAAAGTCAGAAAGTCCGGACCAAACGAGGTATGTGTGAAAACGCCCTTAGTCTAGGGGGGAGGGTCACCCAACTTTTGTATTCATGAGAACAGCAAAATTTCAAAGTGGTTTGTTGGAGGGATATTTAACCATGTAGCTCCATGTAGCTCTCTGTCTCGGCCCCTATCGCTAGCAGATGGGTCCCTCCCTGTTTAGTCAGCCAGACAATTTGAGCTGTAACTTTAGAGACTGTGGGGTTTCCCAAACTGAATAAATCCCGCTCACACATATAAACACAAAACTGCTTTGTTAGCTCTATTATGTTGAAAAAAATATTTTATTCATTAGCATGATTGCCATACTGTTTAGTTAAAAAACATCCGAAACACCGTACGATAACATAGCGGACCAGAGGCAAGCTTTTATAATGAAAAGTCGAAGCTTGCGGACAGCACCAAGCCTGGAGGGCACGAGACGGGAGGTCTCCAGGCTGCAGCCATACCCGACTCAAATATCCTTTCGGTCCCGGAGATTATTTGTGAAATTGTACAAACGACAGCCTTTTCAAGGCATTTGAGAAGGAAGGAGTGGTAGCATGCAAGCTCCCAAATTGACGCTCGTCTGAGAAATGGAGTTTTGGATAATGTTCAGCATTGGCAGCTTTACCTATATGCTAAAATATACAATGACTGAAGAAGCCTAGTGACGAGTCCATAGCAATCAGTTATTACCCAGTGTGCCTTGCTGAATGGTCTCAATGTTTTATTGTTTTATTTCATGTGAATACTACTTTACCAGATGATTAACTTAGTATTTGAAGTAATGCAGTAATGCAGGAAGTGTGCATTTAGTTTCCATGCTTATTGTGTTTCCACAACAACGTTAGTGAGTAAATCTACTGAAATGGCCATCACACCTTAACAGAGGAGTGGGATGCGTAAGACGAGAATGCAGAGGTTTAATCACGCATGTTATAACTGTGAAAAAACAATGGACATCTGTACATCTTTGCCATGTGCCTACCAATACAGAATGCATCAGTAAGTTGTTAGTGAGGATTGTCCCTTTTATACATAGCGTTTTGGAGGGATGTCCAAGATTTATTGATGGTGAAGGGAGGCTCAGGTCTATTTTGACAATGGAGCCCAAACCTTCCCTGGTTGTCCCTGAAATAAATAATGAACAGTCCCTAATCACTACTGGGTCTATTATTTGCAACACTAGGGTCAGAAAATCTTTTGTAAACATCATTGTAGCTACCCAGAAATCTCCTAATTTTAATATCCTAATTTTAACAGACCAGAGACAGTTGTTAGCTGTAACTTAGCTCTTGTCAAAAGCAGCTAGCAGAGAAACTATTCCTTTAAGTTGAAGCAACATTTGGACAAAAAGCATTCTAATCAGTTTATTAAAAATAAAAAATAAATAAATGGAATAAATTATCACCATTGCAGCAAAAATACAGATGTTTGACACAACTTGTCATCTTCTCATAGCTGTAGACATGTAATTATGTGGGGGGAAAAAGGCCTTCTATAATTTCCTGAAATATCTATCTAATATATATTATATAGCTCTCAAAATGTAGTCCAAGATTAACAATGCTATCAATGTCTTATTTGGAATTTATGTTCAGCAGAATACAGACTCAAGATAGACTTTCTTTGGATTCCCACACTGGATTTGTATATCCATTCAACATGCAACAGAGATATTAAGATAACTTCATGTCATGAACAAAAAAAACTCACCTGCAGTTTTTGGGCTCCTTGAGGGCTTGAGATGAATATGATTTGCATCCTGGACTGGATCCTGGTTTTTCTGGCACTTTATCGTGACTGCTTTGGTGCTTCAGTGCGTCACAGCTGCCTCAACTCTGTATTTGAGCGCTGGCTTCACCCCACCCCTCTCTCTCTCTCTCTCTCTCTCTCTCTCTCTCTCATCACATCATCTTGTTTATTACAGACTCCACCATTAGCCGCCTTCTTTATGTCTCTCTTCTCAAATACAACTTCTTTAACCTTTTTTAACCTTTTTTAACCTTTTTCACTCTTTTACACACACACACACACACACACACACACACACACACACACACACACACACACACACACACACACACACACACACACACACACACACACACACACACACACACACACACACACACATATTGTAAACCTAGATAAACTCTTGGCCTTGTAATCCTCCATTCTATTACTTTTCACATTGAGAGCATGAATTGCAGCAATATGAAGGTTGAGATTGCTTTGACCCTGCAACCCATGGACTGACTGGACCTGGATTGAGTGTGTGTGTGTGTGTGTGTGTGTGTGTGTGTGTGTGTGTGTCATACTTTTATATTTCAGTAAGTAAACA
This sequence comes from Perca fluviatilis, assembly GCF_010015445.1. Taxonomy (NCBI): domain Eukaryota; kingdom Metazoa; phylum Chordata; class Actinopteri; order Perciformes; family Percidae; genus Perca; species Perca fluviatilis. Next base: position 15,218,018 of record NC_053122.1, read on the forward strand.
ACCACAATGACGGACCTCAAGCAAAAAGACAATGAGTTGTTGAATGTGTCAGTGGGATTCAGACCAAGTGTTAAAACAGCACAGGGGGCTGCGTTGTGAAAAGTTATCACAGAAGCGACTTCTCTTTATCTTTTGTCGCAAAACAATTGTGAATTAAACAGGAGAAACACGGTGTTCATGTTACACAGTAATTCACCAGGAATGTTTGCTTGCATGTAGCACCTTGTAGGATGACGTTGTGTTGCAGCAAAAGTTTAGCCAGGTCCAACTTTTTTGCCAGACAACATTGCGTTAGTGCCCTCTCTGGGCTGACGGACCAAATTCATATGAAAGAGAGGGCTGTGTTTTTTCATGCACTGTCAGTCTGAATGTGGATGTCTGAACTGATAACAGTTAGCAACGTTGGTATAAAATGCTGCAAATAGTGACCAGGAATCAAACCAGCAACCTTGCATCCCCTTGGCAACCTCCTTTTCTCCTTCTCCTAAACTGGTGATAAAATAACTCAAACTACAGTTATTATCTACCATGGTACATGATTTACTGTGTTTTGTTGTTCTTTTCATATTTTAAACAATTACATCCAGCCTAATCTCATCTGCACTGCATGATCAGCACAGTCTCAATACAATTTATTTCATCACATCTGCTGTCACTTGTTGCCAGAGAATAAAAATCAGGGTAAAGAATAAAGATGTCCCAGTGTGTGAACATGTTTGTTTGCATGTATTTCAAATTACTCATGTTATTCACAGTCATTCATAGTCTTCCTGCAGTAAACTTACAGCATTTTAATCAACAGGTATGATATTATGTTCGAACATTAGGACTCAGATGAGTATTTTCCCTATACTGGAAACCAAAAGCCCAATTAATAAGAAAGACCCTTTTTTTATATGTATACATGTGTACAGAGAAGAGCTGAGGAAATATTGAGGATTGCTCAGCTAATAAATGAGCCCAATGAGAAACATCCTACGCAGACGAGCAAGGACGGGAACAGGGAATTGTGTGTGCAATAAATCATCAACGGAGCTTCTGTCAGAGGGCAGAAAATTCACAGTTTTGCTTGGCTGCACACGCCTGTATGACTGTGTCTTGCACCCCCCACCTCCCCATTTTTCTGCATCCCTCTGCAGTGGTATCTAACGCAATCACAAATTTTAATTCCAATGTCGGGGCTCCAATAGTCCAGCATTAATTGGGCTTCTGAATCAGATTGACTGAGAGAAAAAGCCCTCCCAGCCCTCATGTCCTGTCATGTCCTGCCTTCAGCACCTTCTGCCCAGCGCAACTGGCACCACCCCTCGTCTTCGTCTTAACCCAACGTGATATCATGACTTCACGTAAACATGTAAATAACAGACGGCAGTCTGCTGTATCACAGCGTAAACATACACGCCACTTTCTAAAGCCACATGGCACGTGTTATCGCAATGCTACGTGTTATCGCGAGGCTACGGTTGGGATTAGGAAAAGAAGAACTGGGTTGGGTTTAGGAAAAGAAAAACATGGTAAGGAAACAACACACGCAAAAAACGTAGAAAACATCACATGCAGAACACAATGCCTGCTCTCCTGGGTGAAAGTCCTGTGTTTTCCCCATCCACCACCCCGAACGACCTCTCTACGCGGATTTTCCCCCTTTCACACTACTCGCTACGGCTTAAATTCAAACGCAAGGTGATGTAAGTCAATGGAGGCCAAACGGCATTGATAAACACGCTGAAAAGCGAGTGTGCGTCTTCATAAAATACATGTCATACATACGCCACTTCATGAGATCAGTCTGCTTAACCAAGCAATGTATTTCCAGTAAGTGCGAATGCGTCTGACACAGACAATCTCCTGTTGTGTGCTACATGTGAGAAGGGTGCAACGTTGCACATTTTCCAGAGTTCATATGTGATAACGGCTTAATTTGGAAAAAAAGAAGAAAAACATATTTCAGCAACACTAAATTCGGTTCATTTGTTTCTGAGAACATCACTCGCTGGTTTAACAGTTCATTGACATGCAACCTGTGAAGAGGGGTCATGATTAGGCATAGCTTGTCTATAGGGTCACGAGCCAAACAAATTGACAACCAGATGTGCGTTCGAAGCAAGTGAGAAAATGTGCTTTTTGGGGTTTTTGTGAAGCAAAAGGAGGAATGATTACAGCAAAACATGTTTCAATGTATGTATTGTTTTAACACAGACTTTTAAAAATGTGAACTTATCCTTTAAGGATGTCATGAAAGATCAGGTATGCGGTGATAGGTCCTCCTAGCCCCCTTTAATTTAATTTAATCTATTTAAAGAGAACTGAGAATTTCAGTGTATTAGGAAATATAACTGAAAAAAAGGAGTATTACACTTTTTCTTTATCTTTTTGTAACAGTGGGAATATGGAAACGTGTGTTAACTTTGTATTTCTTTAAAAAATGTATCTATGTAAAGACAAATAAGTAGCATTAAGAATTACTTATTCATATGTATTCTGCCTCAGCCTAATAGCCTCTGGTCAGGTCAGTTTTTATTTACATCACACGCAGTGTTGGCCCTATCCAGGAAACACGTGCAGTCTGGAAGGGGTTTTCTGCTCATGTTACATTCTGTCATATACCTTCCACTTCCCAGAAATCCCTTCACTGCGTGCTTGCTCCTGTTGAAACATATTATCCTGAAGAGCATCAAGGCAAACCATCATACGTGAGGTGACAGGGTCGCGGAGGAGGCGACATAGTCTCACGGTGTGACGTTTCCTCAGTGCCAACACTGTTTTGTTTGCAGCGTCTTATAAGAACAGATATCAGGAGGATTTATGTCAGCAGGATTTATTTTAATTGTTAACAGCTTTTCTCAGGCGCCTGCTGAGGCTGCATGAAGGAATCATATCCCAGTCTGCACTCAGTATATGTGTGTATCTGATCTATGTTATGTTCTCATGGGAACACGCATTCTCATAACTTGCAGATTTAATTATCTAAATGTGGAGTCTTAAAACTGTGAACTCTGTCCAAAATGAACGAAGCATGCTGCGTGGGTCATGAACGAACAGCTCCTGCAGGCTTTCTCTACTGTTCTCCTTGTGCATTTTCATGGGCTGCAATTACAGTCTCTAAAAAGCTCCACAGCTCTTCTCCAAGCACCCCACTTTAGAGCTTTAAACTAAACCCCAGCTAATCCATTAATCTATAATATTTTCATGGTTTATAGGTGCCACTGAATTCCATTATAGGAGTAAGTAGTTGTGTGCCATTTCCCATTGTGATAATTGCATCCTTGTCATATTACCTAAACCCTTCTAATAAAATGAAATCAATTATTATTATTATTATTATTATTATTATTATTATTATAAAAAAAATAGCAACAGTAGTATTAAAACTGCTACGTTGGAAACACATATGAACTCACAGGGTTCACTAAAAGAAGAATATTTTTTCATTTAGTTACTGATGTATTTTAACTATATTTATACGTGGTAGATACATAGACCTGCTACCATAGACTTCTGATTTTTTTTACTTCTTTTTAAGGGGTGCTTTTGCTAACTTTAGACTGTGTCACATTGGTTTTAGATAGAATGGATGTGTAAAGGAACATGAATGTGAAAACATTTCTTGTGAGTAAATACATTACTTTGGTTTGGTGTAAGTCTTTCATTACAGCTGGTTATGTAGTTAGTTAGTGTTAGTCGATTTAGTGACCAACAGAAAATTACTAGATTTTGATTATCGCTTCATAGTTTAAGTCATTTATCAAGTAAAAAAACTTTCTCTAGTTCCATCTTCTCCAAGAACCAACCTAAAGATGTCACCTTGGATCTTGGGAAATTGTGACAAGCATTTAAAAAAATTCTATTTTCTGATGTTTTATAGGCAAGGCAGCTTCATTTATTTAGCACATCTCAAACTCAGAGACAATTAAAAGTCCTGTACATAGACACAACTAAGAGAAGATTAATAGAATAGTAACTGAAAGCTAACAGGAGTAAATGCGCTCAGCTCTCAGCGCTCAGTAAACTAGCAGTTTAGAATATTATTAGTAGATTAATTGATAATGAAAACAAATAAGCTATTCTTTGTACAACATAGTGGAGTGAGAAGCATGTCTGCAGAGCCTTGTGACAGTGTCTGGGTGACTGATGGATATCCATGGTTGTCAGCAATTTTTAAGTGTTACATCAGTTAATATGGACGTCATCAGAAGAAGCTAAAATGAACCCATCCAGCATATACAGTACATGGAGATGGTATGTTACATTCTGTGTATTTCCTTTAAATATGGCTCCCTTTCTTATTTTCTGAGGGTTTTTATTTTAGAGAGAAGGCCATCAGAAGAACACGTGAACATTTGAAAGGTGCTGTTGAGATGGCTGTTACTAAGCAGGGTGCTTGAGGCAGTGCTAAGGGTTTTTCTTTTACTCAACAAGAACAACAGGCAGAGTGAGCAGCCATCACAAACAATTGTGATTTATGTTTAACTGCGGATGTGATCTGTATACTTGAACATCTCTTAAAGGAGCACTTCCTTCTGTCTATGTGACAAAATCCAACATTCCTTGTACTTGCATAAACCTCTCAAAACTTAATTTGAACCCATATCACAAACACAACTTGTTGTAATCCAGCTAACAAACAACGCTGCTGCCATGGTTTCTTTATAAATACAACATTTTAATTTTAAAAGCAAGGACATTTATATTTTGGTTTATGAGTTCTATAGTTTATGTCATGTGGATAAGCTGCTAGTCTGACACTGTGCAGCACTGCTGGAGTTGTATAAACTCATGACAGGCTTATGGTTGGCAGAAAGATTTAAATGAAGAAACAGAAAAACACTGCATGACAGTGAACAGGCAGATTCCAGGATGACCTCAGAGCCATGCAGGGTATACACAGTTAACTACTGTAGGTGCAGTGCGGCATAGTGGTGGTGCAGTTCAGCTATCTGTCCTCCTCAACAGCTCAAAGTGGTGTAATCCATAATTATGTTTATCCCCTATTTTGCAGAGGTTGTTAGAGTTCCTGTCACTGACTTTAAGGAAAGGGCAGCAGTTACACTCTGGCATACTACTGCCTCTCCAAACTTGGATATAGGCTTTTTATTTAGATTCAGCCACCGTTAACAGAAGACTATGGGCGCCAGTGACATTGGCTCACTACCAACACTGTAAGGGTAAGCACTTAAGGACATTCTTCAGATATAAACAGGCTAATAATTAATCACTGTGTGGAAAATAATCAAGAAATGAAGATGTTTATAAACAGAGGGAAACCAAATCAAGTTGACAATGGACAGATGTGAAGATATTAAGATGTGAGACAGATTAAAATGTGAGCATTGAGGCCTTTACAGTAAGGAGATGTGACAGGTGCTATACGCCTGCTTATCGCATGACTCGTCAGAACAGATCTATTAGTTAACCTTAGACTTTTCAGGAAAACTATTTATTCTGTGAAATTCTTAATCTTCATCTGATAAATGTCTTCATAGTTTTGGCCTATATTGTTTTATTTACCTTACTTTTACATACATTTTTAGCCTCTTCTTCTAACATTCATTGCACTAACTTCATCCTGCATGTACTACAGAATCACAGTAACGTGACAGCTTTGTTTACAAGCCCACTTCTCATGGGACAAGGCACCGGAGGCTTTATTTTGAGCTTGTGGCTGACTTTGTACAAAAACGAAAAAAATCCCACATTTTAACTCTTTCACTCATGGTCTTTTCATTATTATGCTAAGCTAAGCTAACACACTCCTGTATCTTCATACCATACAGATATAAAGAGTGGTAACAAACTTCCCATCCTCAGCAAGAAAGCAAATACGTGTTTCTTCTCAAAAATGTTAAACTAATCCTTTAATTGTTAATTCATTTGTATTTGTTACTTCTACTAAGCAGCATGGTGGCCCAATGGTTAGCACTGTGGCCTCACAGCAAGAAGGTACGGGTTTGAACCCTGATCGTCCCGGGCCTTTCTGTGTGGAGTTTGCATGTTCTCCCTGTGTCTGCGTGGGTTTTCTCTGGGTGCTCTGGTTTCCCCCACCACTAAAAACATCTTTCCCCTCCCTCTCTAATAAGCTGATGTGTGGTGAATGTCTGGTGTCATAAGACTGCCGTGCATCACCCAGGTGGGTGCTACACATGAAGCGCTTTGAGTGTCTAAGATAAAGCGCTATATAAATGTAATGAATTATTAATATTCTAATAGTTATGTACTGTATATTTGTAATCCCTTTTTATGTCATCAAAAAAAACTTGATATCTTAAATGGTAGCTATAACGCTGTTTGTATGCACAATAATGCCATACAAAAATGTATGTTGCTGGCGCTGATAAATTTAATTGCCAATGAAATGTCACAGAAAAAGCAAACCTGTTTAACAACAAGGTCATACTTTTATGTTTTCTAAGATTTTCCTACAACTGTACAATCATCATCATCACCACCATCATCATCACCATCATCATCACCGTCATCATCATCATCATCACTTATATATCAACACTTATATGTCATTTAATTGTAATTTTTCCAGTCTGAATGGCCTTCGTTCTCAACAGCTGCTTAGAATAAGTATGCAGTATGCAGTGAGGAATTTAGTTATTGCACTTCGCCTTTCTTACACTAGAAGGCGCTCACGGACCACGCGTGAATGATCCTCCACTGAAGGCATGAGGAATATACCTACTGAAGCATACAGTAGGTTGCATCATGATGTAATATTCCCCGTGCCCTCATGCCAGATAAAATCCCCAACCCAAATTTCAGTTTGTTTAGCAACCATGCTTCTCCCCATCCTCACTCTGTGTCACCACCCGTCGCAGGGCACAGGAGGAGGGGAGGGATCGGAGGGGGCAGACAGTCACAAGCGCTCATCATCATCACAGCTACCTTTAAATTTGGCTGTGGAGTCATTTCTGATACATACAAGTTGTAGCAGCCTGCAATCCCCCCAGGGGTTTGGTCCGGCTAATCCGCTCAAACATGAAAAACCCTTTCTCAAGGCGTGACACACACACACACACACACACACACACACACACACACACACACAGCATCTCCACGACCTCATTATGAATAGGTTTCACAGAGCCATCGACCCACAGATCGACTCCTCGTCTCTTTTCTCCAGGCTGAGGCGCATGAGGTCAAGCTCAGTGAGTCTCCAGGTGAAAGTGATGTCTGTTTGATGCACAGCTCCTACTGTTGGTGGAGGAAGACGTCTTACAGAGTAAAGGGGCAAACAAAACGAATACAAATTTATGGAAGGCAGAACAGACGATTCTGGTTTGTGATATAACAGAAAGTGGCTCTTTTAGCTGCTAAATGCTAGAACATGTGGTAACACTTTATTATGACCATCACTGATAAATGGTAAATTTAATTAACGGTAAATTGTGATGTTAATAGTTATTTTACTACAAACAATAAAATGATGAAATTGTACAACAATGAAATTATATTTAATAATGTCTACTTATTATAAGTAATGCTATAAGCATTTTCACAGTGTCGTATTGTTTAAAAAATAAGTAATATATAAATAAATGAATAATATAAATACTTTTATCACTGAGGATTACCACCTTGTGCCCTGTGTTAACCATTACAAAAATATGGGCACCATTATGAAAACTTAAAATACATCATATTTCGGGGTAATTGGTGGTTATACTGGTTGTATTTAGCCCCAGGGGAATACATGAACGGCCTATGCAGCAATCTGCTCAGCCAGCATGATCATTACTGTGCTTGAGTAAGACCTGAAGTGGCGGATGCTGCTGCCTGACTCACATCATTTTTGCAGGTTGTGCAGGGTGAGGAAACACTTTGTTAAACTGTAGACCTTTAGCTGGAATGACCGCCAAACTAAGCCGGGACATACTGGAGCGCCAAAGTAAGAGGCCAAACAGTCTGACACCAGTAACCTTGCCTGTGGGGGAAGTGGAGAAGCTGTCGGATAGTGCAGCAGACACCGCTTCCCTGGCCACTTGTCGAGGAATGTCACATATGATGAAGAGGTCAAAAGCCCTCAGGTTTCTAGATACTGAACATTAGCATGTGTTAATAATGGATGTAAAGAAAGAAAGAAAAAAAAGCTCTGGATGTTTCTCAACATCTGTATGCAAAGATGCAGCATGAAGGAAATGAATGGAACACATGGACACATTTGCATTCAGTGAGTAAGTGTTTGATCGTGTCCATGCTCCATCTCAGCTGATGAAAAACAATTGTCTGTATTCGTTTTCTGCCTCCACTATTCCCTCTTCCTCTCCTCTGCCTTCCTGTGGGAGCCCGGTTGGCTGCGCTGTAGGCTGGTGAGGGATGTGAACATAGAGAATTAGCAAAGGCACCAAAGCCAGTAATTGTTCAATTGCAGCAAATAGACCCCATGTGACCCAGCCGAACAAACTCAGAAATCAACAAAGCCCACCCAGACCCAGTTTATCTAAATTCCAATAGTATGCTCAGTAATGGAAAAACACTGTAGAAATGCCATTTCAAATAGACCCAATGTAATCCCCAGCCCACTGGGGTCCATTTAATCAATGCTACAGACACAGAGGAGGAACAGTCTGCAAATGGAAGTGGAGTTCTGAGTCAGCTCACAGGAGATTAAAAACTAGAGGTGGATGAATAATGGAGGAGGAGAATGGTGGGAAAATTGCCGAATGTGGCGAATCATCAATAATGCCTCCTGTGAATAATTCTGAAAGAAAAAGACTTCTGCTGAAACTGTCTGTGCCCACTAAAATGGAATTGTTCTTAATTAGTTTTTTGCTGTGTATTGCCTCACTCTGCAGATGAACACTCATTATTTCACAAGCAAGCTTCCACTCGTCATCTCACCTTAGATTAGACCTACCTGAAATCTCCAGTTCCTGAAATCCTGCATTATGCAAACTACGATGAGATAAGACAGTGACAGCTTTCCACTGATTAGCTGTGAAGTTTGGGAGTCAGAGGAAGTGCAGCCGGCGTTTGGTGGAGCTCTGCGCCCCAACACTGAGCCGTGGCTGACGCTGACAGCTTCGTGGGAAGAGGAGCAGTTTTAAGTGAGACAAACACGACAGCTCGCCAAACCAACACCAATGCATATTCAATCAATCAGCGGTGCACAGAACCACACGTTGACAGCAGTTTGTGTGAAAAGCCCAGCAGTGCTCGCGCCCCTTAAGCAGCAGCTAACAGCCAGCTCCCTGTCTGAACATAATCATGTATCATTACTTCTCCAATCAATGTAGCAAAGCGCCACTCCTGCACTATTTCATGTTGTGTTTCAACGGTGCTCTTGAGGACAGAGTGCTCTCTTTTTTTGGGCCGTGTTAGCAAATGAGCTCAGACAGACAATGACAGATATTCAAATATATGCAGAATTATGTGGAAAGTCTTCTCCCTATTGTTTTTCCCTCATTATCTTATTGTGTTGTCCCCCATTAACTTTGCCTCCCAGTGTTTGTTGACATATTTTCTGGTTTTCTTACATCAGCAGCCCTAAAGAAGACTGATTATCTTTGTCAACCTGATCTCACAGCTTATAAATTAAATGTATTTATAGGAACAGTGTAACATTTGGGGGAATATTCTTTTTTTTTTATGAGGGTTAGATGAGAAGATTGATACCACTCTTGATATAAAGAGTGATATCAATCTACTCTATTCTGCAAGAAAGCAAATAAGCAAACTATATTTCCCAAAATGTCAAACTGTTCTTTGAAATTGTAGGTCATGTTTAATTTGCTTGCTGCAAGCGTGTTATATTTTATTTTCAACTGAGGTTCAGAGTTCATTCTTGGATTGTTAAAAAAATCTCACCACAAGGTCCATTTAGTAGCTGTTCTGGAGCTTCCGGTCATATGACATGATCTTCATCGGGAGATAGAGTTGTCATGGAATTGTAGATTAAGAAGAAGACAAGAAGTCCTTAAAGGAGACATTATGCTCATTTTCAGGTTCATACATTTTTGGGTTTCTGCTAGAACATGCAACACTAGGACATGCTTTAATGTTGAAAAAAACTTTCTTTTTCTCAAACTGCAGTGTATCTGTCTAAATATACCTGTATGGCTGTATTCACCCTGTATGAAATGCACCGTTTTTAGCGCCTGTCTCTTTAAGCCCCTCTCCCGAAAAAAGCCCAGTCTGCTCTGATTGGCTTGCAAGAAAATAATGGCTCACCTTTGCAAAGTTAGTTCTCAAGCCAGCCAACTAAAAATGGGTTGACTGGGCTGTCTTAGTTCACAGTTTGTGGGTTGTAGGCACTCCAGATATCCAATTATATGTGCACAAGCACTGAAAAGGTGAGCTTTTCATATGTCTCCTTTAAAGCACTCTGATTTTTTTTTGGACTGAAATTCCACGACAACTTCGCAAGCTCTGCTGATGAAGACCACGTGATATGAGAGAAGAGCTACTTAATGGTGGTGATCATATTATCAATTTTATGTGCAAGTTCAGTTTAAAATTGTGAACTGCAGATTTAAGGTGGAACAGATTGCTATTTCACATGACAAATAACCAGAATCCATATACTGTTTGATGGATTAAAATGAGTGCTGTCAGTCAAACACGTTATTAACGAATGGAGTTAACGCAAACCCATTTTAACAGCGTCAATTTTTTTATCGTGAGATTAACGTTCTTTTTGGCCTAGCAAACTTTGTAGTTTTTTTCACATACTGTTGCAACAACTAGTAACGTTACAAAAACTACAACACCGAAATGGATGCCAATAAGATTCTGAATGGAAAGTTTACTTTTAAAAAGTAGGCAAATGGTTCCATTGACAAGACCAAAGTGATCTGTGTGTTTTGTCGTTGTGAACGGAGCTATCATCGCAGCACGTCCAGTCTGAAATACCACTTGATGGCCAAGACCACAGCTGATGCGAATTCTCCGCCCCCTCGTCAAAGCCAGGCGACAAAAACACAAAGCAAGCCGATCCACTTTTCCATGTTAATAAGAGCATTAAAATGAGAAAAAATAATGGGACAAAAAGAAATCAAGGGACATTTCGAATAGATAAAAATGTGCAATTAATTGCGAGTTAACTATGACATTAATGTGATTAATCGCGATTAAATATTTTAATTGTTTGAAAGCACTAATTAAAATAATTAATTGGAAAGACTTTTGTCAATATCTTACATAAGCCATATTATTTGTCCCCTGATCTATATTATTGTAAATTATGCATATAGGAAGAATATGAACCATAAGTATGAATTCTGGTTTCTGGTTATTTATGTTTAGAGCATAAGCCTAAAACATCAGGGAAGAACTGGTTAGATTAATATACAATTCATAGAAAAATGACTGCATGTGTCCAACATAAATCCATGTTTATTATACGCACACAGTGCGGTGAACTGGACAGACTCCATAACTCACAAGTACTTAGCAGGAGACAGTCTGGCTTTGCGGAGATGTTCTGTCTTCCCCTCTTGTCAGCTTAACACTGCTGTCCCACAGAGCTAGTTTTCATTCCCTCCACCTCATCCTTGGCTCCTCAGCGATCCTCTCCATACACTGTAAAATATGTATTTTTCCCCCTGAGCCCGAGAACTGATTTCTCATCTGCAGCAGGATGGGAAGACTCTCCAGGCAACAATTCTTTATTCCACCTGTCGCGGCAACAGCTGAAGCGCACACAATCCCCGGTCCAGTCAGCAACTGAGATTTAACTGCCAGTTCATCATGTCTGAGGAGGTGAAAGGTCACACTGGAACAAACACCTGAAGATACGGATGAACTTGAAGGCATGACTGCATGGGGCCCTTTTCAGTCAAAGTGATACAATCTGTTCTTTTTTCTCCACATAAGGAACGCATATATAATGTTTTAAGAGGCACACAGAATTCAAGGACTGTTGAAAAGCTGAATTAACAAGCAGATTTGTAAATTCAATCGAAAACACTCTCTTGCTGTCTTAGGAGCATCTTCAAAAGACATACAAACAAGCAAGCTATGAGGGATTTTTAACAAATAAGAACCACACAGCAGCAGCACTGTCACATATTATTCACATGACCTGTTCATAATGACTGTACCAATGCTGCCACGATGGACACTGTCTGTCCTTTTTTTGTCTAATGCCTCACTCGACTTAACTCACTTTTAGGTGTTTTTCTCTATTTCGTTTGACAATGCAGCTAGTAGGCCTACTCCCTCAGTGTAGGCAGCATTCTCAGCTGATCACCATAGCTACGCTGCATGAAAGTGCCGTGACATCATCTTCAATGCGTCGCTCACTGGATCCTTTCATCGACAACAATCTGTGCTCTTCGTCAACTGTAGCCTACGGGTAGTGTACGCCGTAGATTTGTGGGCTGCCATTTAAAAAAAAATCTGGGGCGAGTGATTAAAAGATTTCCGATCGCTATTGACGGTAGCTTGGTTATTTAAAAATGTCAGGTTTGTGCAGGATGTCCCGTGTTGCACTAGTGACAGTTCTCTCTGACCAATCAACGGTCTGCAGTGTTTTAACTAAGCATCTTAACTAAGTATCGGCTCAGTTCACTTGGAACCTCGACCGAGGTGGTACCATAAAAGTAGCAGGTACTATCCACAACTATTGATAATGGAAAACCAAAAAAGAGCCAGTCGAGCTGTGTAGAGCCGTGCAGGTTAAGGGGATACTTCACCGATTAGCATTAAGCTTTGTATCAGTAGGAACCCGGAAGTATTTTTGAATGACCATGCTTCCCTCCCTCATGCCCCCCTGATAGGAGAGATAGCTGTATAAAAACCTCAGATGATACAAAAATCGTCATTTTGCGTGATCGGAGGCTTTTAAAAAAGACTGTAGTCGCTAGCCTCGGGCCAAAAAAGTCTCCAATGACGCAAAATGATGATTTTTGCATCATAGGAGTTTGTTTTTTTCCAGACACACAATACAGCTATCTCTCGTATCAGGGCGACATGAGAGAGGGAAGCACGATCATTTCAAAATACTACCGTGTTTCTACTGATACAAAGCTTAATGCTAATCGGTGAAGTATCCCGTTAAAGAGAGCTGTCTATCACTGGTTTCAGTAGTGGATGCTGACCCAAGCATACTGGGAATTGAACTGTAGTTAATTAGTGCACAAAGCCTAGGGGACAAAAGAAACTTTGGGGAGGAGGTGATGGGGGAGCTGCTTGGAAGTGTTGGGGGGAGAGGGGGGTAAAGCAGGGGATCTTGAGTTTGTAGCACAGGGGGACTTTTGGGGGGGAACTTTGTATGTGTGAGTTCTGGTGTCAGGGTGCAGCAGGAGGGGGTCGAAGCAGTAGGAGTGGGAACACACAGAGGGATGAATTAGCAGTGTGAAGGGGAGTCTTGTCCCTGAGCTGAGAGCTACTACCAGCCAGCACACACACACTCTCCCTCCAGTGGAACCCGCCAAGGGACAAAAGACCGGGTGGGTGTGGTGGAAAGGGACCTAAAAGGAGAGACTGCAAGACAGAGACTGCAAAAGGTCCAAGTAGCCTATGACATGAACTAATGAGGCCAGGCAGTCTGTCCGTCTGCTTGCACTGAAGATGTCGCTTTGCTGACTAGTAAAACTGTATTTTCTTTAAAACTCCACAAGGGAAACCTAGCCTACTATATGTACCAGCAGTAGCCTATCCCATGGGGCCTCAGTGTGCTGATAGGTCTCTCCAATTTAAACGTGTGAAATTGATCAAATGATGCTAGCATATTTGTATGATATTAGCATGATTCAATTGGTTAGACAAACAAAAATCTGTGGATTTGCTTTTGATAAATACCCCATTGTAACTCGAATCACAGATGATTAATAGTCAAAGGCCACTCAATAACCCGCGGGAGACGCTGTCTAGCCTTTGTTGCCAAAGCTCATATTGACGTCCCCCGCCAATGCGACCACAGTCCCTTTAATGCCAGAATTGATCGGTATTTAGCGGTGGTGAGCAGAGCGTTCAGGCCGGTGTAACCTGCCACCAGGGCGGACGAACACTGCGGGCCGGTGGCCGCTTGCTGGCCAGCCTCCTCCTCCTCTTCCCACCTTCTCTTGCTCCGCGCCCCCTGGCAGCAGCGTCAAGCAACACGACATTCAGTAGGAAACCGGAAGTGTATCACTTTTGACTTCAAAATAAAAGCGTTGGAAATATTTTTTACGAATATACAGTATTAGCAATGGATTACGTATAGAGCTCATCACCTCAGTCAGTGATGTCAGAGCAGGGTAGTTTGACAGGTTAATAAAAACAGCTGCTATGACATCACTAGGATGAGGTCATCTTACGTCTACGGAAAGCACAACAGCTGTGGTTTTCTACCAGGTAGGCTGAGTCACCTTTGAATGACATTAATTAATTAATATTGATTTGAGGTTTGTTATGTTTAACAAAGGATAATATAAATGTTAATATATGGTCTATGGTCTTTCGACCACAGACTGTGAAATTGTTTTGTGAAAAAGTGCCTTATGGATGAATAGGCTAAAGGCCTAAATATTTGCTCATCTAAACTAAAATAGCCTTAAAATAAATAAAATGTCCAATTTATTAGTTTATATATGACTATACATCTCCTCTCTCTCTCTCTCTCTCTCTCTCTCTCTCTCTCTCTCTCTCTCTCTAACTCTCTGTCTCTCTCCCAATTGCATAGCCTACTGAATGATAATAAAATAGATAAATAAAAAACATTAACAATGATAATGATAATAATAAATTATGAAAATGTGGCTTTGGCTTTCTTTGGCTAAATCTGACACATTAAATCATATTGTTGCTAAGTAAAGTGTGTTGTCTCTTGAATGAATAAATAAATAATACGTGAGCATGCAACTATTATTTTGAAAGTCTTGACCTGAAGCTTGACGTTCATTGTGTCTGCCTTGACGCTGCCAGAGCCCCCAGCCCCCTCTGTGTGTCTCTGTCCCAGTGTTGCCATTCCGACGCACATCCCTCGCAGAGGAGCAACAGCTATAGGCTACGGAGTTGGCCAAAGTGGACTACACAGATTCTTCTGCGGACAGGGACGACATCATACCCGGGTTTCCAGCCTCTGCTCGGGGAGGGCAGTGGCCGAGAGATGCGCCCCTGGACAGAGGTTCGGTGTCGTTAAAGTCAGAAAAGAGAATGAGACTGAGAAAGGGCGCAGTGTAGGGCTACTGTAGCATCGCATTCACAACTCCGGAGGAATAACCATACCTGATTGAATGCAAAATAAAGAAGCGCTCGGTTGTTGTTTTTTTTAAATGTTTTTTTTGTTGTTAGAATGGGGCGGTGTGAGCCCTCATCACAACTGAAGACATGAGAATTGGGAGAGGAACAAAAAGCTCGGCTGCGGTGCTCTGTGTTTGAGTCTCCATCCATCCAAAGGGTCCAGTCTACACACCTTTCTTCATGTTGCAAAAGCCTGTTTTATGACAATGGATTACTTGCTGTGGGTGTGCAGCCTCATTGTCCCCGTGGTGCTGGCTGTAGAAGGTAGGCTATGTGGTTTGATATTTTTTATGACTACTTCTCTCGTGAATGAACAATGGACTGTTTGGATGCATTCGAATTTGGCAATAAAACACCTCATTGACACCGAGGAAAAAAAATGGCCATTAGTCTAACACAAGGAAAAACATGTAGGCCTGGCAAAAGTAAATAGTGGGTATTCTATCTGACAATTTAACTCATATTGGGGTCAGTCCCTCCTGCCAGTTTAAATGCCAGATCAGTCATTTATGCTGTTTCTTTATACATAGGCCTAGGTGAAATTAGATCTGTAAGCAAGACTCCCTTCATGTTTTGGATAATTAAAGCTGTTAATAATGCGGACCCGCTCTGTTAAATAGGCAATTCCGCTGAGTGATTGTAATCCATGTTTACATGTATCAGCACGCCCCGTTCCCTTTGTGTGGTGTGTGTGTGTGTGTGTGTGTGTGTGTGTGTGTGTGTGTGTGTGTGTGTGTGTGTGTGTGTGTGTGTGTGTGTGTGTGTGTGTGTGCGTCTGTGTGTGTGTGTGCGTGCGTATGTGTGTGTGTGTGTGTGTGTGTGTGTGTGTGTGTGTGATTACATCCCAGTGTTCCCATTGCGGCTGAAGGACTGCCCTGTTGCAATTGTCCCTGTTGTTGTCACATCCACAAGCTGAGTGAGGATGCCCACAATGCCCCACATTTTCTCCCCACAGCACCAGAGAGACAGTAGGCTACAGAGGAGCGTCCCTCTGCTCTCACTGTAAAACAGGAGTAACACTCCTCATATGATGCATGTCAAGGGGGTTAAACCTGCTGTTGGGTTCGCCCACCAATCAATGCTGTGGACGCTCAAAGACGCACACCAGAACAGATCAATCCCGGCCCCTGAATCGCCACAGGGACACACATGTGAGACACATTAGATGACGAGTGTGAATTAAAGGTCAATGGCTTAACAAGTATGCTGCAGCCCCTGAAGCGCTCTCCATCACCGAGGGAGTGTTGCTCCAGGGAGAAGCCCACCCTCGCTACTGCTGCTACCCACCCTGCGACTCCTCTTTGAGCTGTAGCTACATTTCTCTGCCTTGCCTCCTCCATTCCCTCCCTGTCCAATCTGCCTCCCCTGGACCGTGGCCAGACTGATCCCTCATCAATTCTGGTGTCAGCAAGTAAATCAATGCAGCGGCAGCAGGCGTCCAAGTCCCAGTGGGCTATCTCACGCCATGATGATCAGCCCCCGTTTCCCCAACCGGACCGCTAACTGTTACTCAAAGCTCAGGGGTTAACTTATGTTTGTCCTCTGAGGATAAACATGAAGGGCAGATCATCGGATGGGTTTATACGAGGGGGGGGGAAGGGAGGCCTTTTTTCAGAGAGTTGCATGTCGTTTATTTAGCTGCTTACTCAGTGGATTTCAACACATGGCTTGAATCTGGAATTTTTTTCTTCAGATTGGCAAGTGTTTGCGCATGGATAATGCAAGCTCGACTGCAACTTGAAGTGTGTGTGCTTATTTACAAAAGCTACAGTGATGACTTATCTCCAATTCTCACAACAGACTGCAGTAAAAGCCTCAGCAACTGTGACATTTTTATGTTGTATTTCTCTAATTTACAGTCAGCGTTTATTGTACTCTTATTTTAAAAGCTCATAAACTAGATGGATGACCACTCAGAAAGCATTTTATAAAGTAATCAGACAGTATATATGTGTGTGTGTGATTGTAAGAAAAACATTAAGCATCATGTTTTCAGACAATTTTCACATTAATAGAGAGCTTCATTGGCATTTCTCTGTTTCCCATACATCAGCATATTAACAAGAATAATTGTTTGTTGACCTTTAAAAGCAGATGCAAGCAGCCCTGACGAGAGATTGAATTATGTCGGCTTGATTTGTTCAGAAAGTGCTCATCAAGCATCAAACTGAGTATCACACTCAATTGTTATCACATGCACTCAAATACAGATGGTTCTACCGTGGTTTAGAATGAGCCCAGAAGTCACATTTTGGAGCTAGAACGCCCAATTTTATTTACACCCATTTATAGACACCCATTTGATCTGATCTCTGATGATGATGTTAATATTTCATATGTTTGCTTGTTGGCAGTGAGTGTCAGTGTAGTACAAGGCGAGGCCTCCCTTTCATGACCCGCTCTCACAAAGTGAATAAAACATTAGCATGTGCGAGCTCCCAAAGCGCACTGGGAATGCAGAGTTGTGTGGCATTTTGGCTCCGGCGGGTGATAAAAAAAAAAAAACACTAAATGCCACGGGTGGTGATGCTCTAAAGTTCCCACTGCAGCATTGTTTTCTTACCCCAGAGGCAGAATGACTCCACTGCTGCTGTAGTTTTATGGGAGATGTGGGAGATTTCTGGATTTGAGTTATAGCAGCGTGGCGATCTCAAAGGCACTGTAAATTGCACAGGGAGGGGGAGAACTGTGGAACAAATGGGATCTTTTTCAATCTTAACCGGTTTTTAGGATTTAGTGAGTTGACAATAACATACTTTGGTGAATAGAGTTGTTCGCGAACAATAACGTTATTCACACTGAAACTTGAGTGTTAGAGCAACACATGAGCCTAGACTCAGATGTTAAGCTTGAGGATATACAGTGTCATCCGCTTCAGCTGGCTAATAATAGTTTTTATAAAAGTGCTATGATTCTTTGTCGAGAAATTCTGTCTTCTCTTGCTACACGGGGAGGTCAAAGGTCATGTTCGGAGAAAAGAGCACCTCTCAAGCTGCCAGGGATTCAGTATCTTGCTCAAGAATGCTTCAGCAGAGTGAAATCACAGGGACTTGAATCTGGCTTTTTACAGATGTAGGATGGTCATCTTGCTGCCCCTGCATTGTGTGAGGTGGAGCCTGTTGAAAGGAGCATCAGCTCAGGCCTGCGGTTAGTTGAGGCTGAGTGAACCTGTCTCTGTTGCCTCTGGGCAACAGGGAGAGAAGAGGGAAAAGGCGACGCACCGGATCAGACACCCAAGGGACAGGCAGAATCAGCAGCATGTAGTCCGGGAGCATTCACTCAGCTGTGAGTCACAGAGGGCCGAGTGTAGCCAAGCAGACAACTGCCGCTGATTAGTTCCTCCTCTCTGGCTCAAATCGTGCTAATCAGTTAAACAACCTTGTTCACAATCGTATATTTGGGCTCGACAACCGAAGTCGTTAACTGCTGTCGCTCACGTTCTCCCACACACAAGTATAGAAGACCCAGAGTTGCTTTTGTATTTAAAGCTTTATCAGTAAATATACATTTTCTTTGTGGAAAAATAGTTCTATTATATGCAGAGATAAACGTGATCTCCATTGTCAAGGCAGCCACTTATTCCTCTCTGAATGTAATTATTTTTACATTATGCATCACTACTCATGTTTATTTCTATACATTTCATTTCTTCTGCACATAGAAGTATTCTGGTTACAAATCACATGCTTAACTAATGCTCACCATTAAGAAATTATCAAGTGACTATGAGTTCTGTGTGATTAGTTCATTCTTAATGGATCCTCACTTAATGATCGTTAATTCAAATGTACTTCATTTTCTAATTTATGTGCCACCAAATTAGCTGGAATCCGGTTACATAGGAAGACACTTTTCAGAGCCACACATTTAAGCAGCTTGAAAATAGAACTGTACCTGTTCTCATTGAAATATGAAGATGTTTGTATCAAACTGGAAGTCATATGCAAACATCCACATGTTGCTGCGTGTTGGTAATAGACGATCCATTAATAATTAACTAATAATCACATAAACTCATAGTGACATAATTTCTTAATGGTAATGACCGGAATTAATACCCCAACCTCTAGCTCACCCAATAGGGCGTACGTACGCCTCATGTTGGCTGAGTCCTTGGCAGCGGTCCGGGTTACGAATTTGCGATTCCTAGGATGGCGAATGAATGTGCTGCATACTCTACCTCTGAGTAGCTAGTACTCTACTCGTTTCCTTTGTTGGTTGGATTGGTTAGTTATAGGCGTGAGGGGTGAGATTGGTTAGCTTAAGGGTAACAATACCAGGGTAAGCTAATCAGAGGCAGAGTAAGGCGGGCATTCCTTCGCCATCCTAGGAAAGGCAAATTTGTGCCTGGATTTGCATCCTACTAGTCTGGATTAACGACAGCACGTCTAGGATAATTGCCTCATATCCGGCACTGCCGGACGTTCTGCCGGATGTCCCTCGCCTTCCGCTCTCTGTGTGTTGCTGTTCTCAGGCTACATTCACATTGCTACATTTTGGTGTGTGTTTTTTAGCTCCAGTAGAAGAAATAATCTCTGTTTAAACTAACACGCCCAAACCACATATCTCATGAACATTCTCGTATACTGGGCATGCGCGTGCCGGGGTAAACAGGAGGCAGCATGTATACTCTGCCCGTTGCTGGTAGTTGCCATGGTAACGTTAGTAGCTTAGTCCAAAGATCCTCTATACAGAAAACGAGACGTCATGACCGATAAGACCCAATCAAGCGGCGAAACATTTGCGTACGTTACTATCTAACTGGCACGTTTTGGGACCGATTGGCGGGATTGCTGTGGACGAAATACACACGTTTATACACATACGTTTAACCATGTATCCACCTAATTTAAATTCATATATAAACTATAAAACAATAGCGTATTGTGTCAACAGTTAACCTAATTTAATATTGTATGTGGCGTTTTATTTTGCGGAGTGCAAATGTTCCATAAAAAAAAATGCTCCTTCTCGAGACCATTTTGCAGAGGCACCGTCACTGCGTCCGGAGCTTAGCGCTGCCCAAGACGATTGTGATTGGTTTAAGAAATGCAAACAACCCAGAGCGTTTTTGTTTCTCCTATCCTGGAATGTACGTGTGGTCGAGCCAGACATTACTCGGCAGCACAGTGGAGATAGGTATGGCAATGCGAGACTAGTTTCAAACCTGTGGCGCTTTGCTGTGTGTCATCCCCCCTCTCCATCACCCCCCTTTTCTGTACTATCTAATAAAAAAGCCCCAAAAAACATAATAAAAAAAACCCAGAAATTTGTAGTACATGGTGCATTAGTTCATGCTTTAAATCATCATGAATCATGCTTCAGGAAAAGTTCAACATTTTGCGAAATATGATTATTCGCTTTCTTGTCGAGCGATTGATATCTGTCTAATGTCTGTCAGCTAAATATGAAGCTAGAGCCAGAAACTGGTTAACTTAGCTTAGTACAAAGACATGGGGAAACATGGGGAAAAAGCTAGCCTAGCTCTGTCCAAAGGTAACAAAATTGGCCTGCAGCTGGACATAAACCCCCATAAAATGGTGATTTGTTGTTTTTACACTTTGGTTTTTGTTTTGTTTGTTAGCTAGCTAACCAGGCTAGCTATTACCCCCTGTTTCCAGTCTTTATCCTTAGATAAGTTAGTCAGCTCCGGTGCGGTAGCTTTATATTTAGCAGACACGAGAGTGGTATTAATCATCTCATCTAACTCTCTGCAAGGAAACGATTTCCCAAAATTTTAAACTATTCCTTCCAGCATGTGTTTTGTACCCATATTATAAAGTATTACTGCTTTTTATTCAGCTTCTAGCCAAGTTGGACCTTGACTCATCAGACTTAACTTTTTTTTAAAGGGGAACAAAATGTCAACTTGTTTCCATTAACACACAGTTAAGTTAATTTGCATTGAAACATGGAACAAGGAAGTCTTACTACTTGCTTTTGATCTTGTCTGTAACTGCAATGTGAACGTGACCAGCACCATTTGAACACAGATGTGATCTATCCTGTTGGATGTACAGATCACTGTTCTCTGTCCTCCAAAAAGAAGAAAAGCCATTGTGGTTTCTCTAATGAACACGCAGCACAGACTGTAAACACTTCACTTATCTCTAGCTCAGCAGCTACAGATGGACCAGTGATCTATCCACTTAATCAAACTTCTATTATTGACACACACAAGCCAAGGACAACACTGTACTTTACCTGTCTTTAAAGCAGAACCTCTACCAACAGAACAAAGCCGTATCTCTGCTGTTGTTCTGCACAGGTCATGCTATTTGTTTAACCTCTCAAACCCTACTTCAGCACCGCTATCAACGACTTGTGAGCAAATGGCGCACAGCAGGCGTCGTGTCATTGAGTCTCCAATAAAGAAAGTGTCATTGTTTCAGTAATTATGTGCTAACAACAACAGAACAATGGGAGTCGCGACCACAGCTGAATATTTAGAGCGCAGAGAGAGGGGTTGAGTCTTCTGAGGTGTAATGAACTCGCTGGACCACCAATCAGGTGACGACTGATTGACAGCCTGACAACAATGCTCATTGATCCTGCTGTTTATTCTCTGCATCTCCTCTGATTGTCTGCAACTCTCACCTCCTCGCAAAGTCGTAAACAACTAGGTAAAGAAACCAACTGCTTAGATCAACTGGTTACTCAGATTTGTCAAATCTGAGTCAAGAGGCTTCACGCTTATGGTGTTTCTGGTGAACCTCCCCGCCCCCTCCCCAAATGTGATCTATTAAATTTCTCTGTGCTTATATGACCTCTCTCAACCAGTGCTAGTTAATGGAATATTTCCCATCCCAAGGCATCTTGGAGGATTCTTTGTTCTTAGTTCCACAAATGAATATTGAAAGGGAGTGCATTTGCGGGTGCCAAACACACAGAGAGAGAGAGAGAGAGAGAGAGAGAGAGAGAGAGAGAGAGAGGGGGACTTAATTAGGAGGCATCACAGATATGCCATGATTGTCAGTGCTTTCAAAAACTGAGTGCATGTGAGTGGAGGATATGAAAAATGGGAGAGGTAGTTTTATTTGCAATCTTTGTCAAACAGAGGGAACTTGTGTGTGCTCCTTAGTGCTATGGAAAATTTGGTTTTACCCTCTCATGCCATTTAATTCAGGTCTGTCAACCTTTTTCTTACTTTTAATTTGCAGAAACCCTTATGGACAGTCGGTGGGCAACCACAGAGCTGGCATGGACCACGTTCCCAGAGAGTGGGGTGAGTTTGTGTGTGTGCATGTTTTGTTTTGTATTCCCTTTTTTCTTTCATTTAACAACATTTGTTCCATTTGCTTGTTAATAGGGCCCAGTCTGCCTTGAACAGCACACCACCTACTGTTTTATATCTTTGTTTTTGCAGTGTATGTTTGCTTTCCTGGATACTAAAACGCAAATGAGACACACACTGTGTGACATTGCATGGAACAAGTCAAAGATTTTCAGTATTTAGAACATGTAAATAGCTTGTCGAAGGAATATCATACTTTAAACAAACAAATGAGCAGACACAGAGCAGGTCCCCACAGTGTGCAAGGACTATTAGGTAGGCTCTACCTTGCATGTCTCCCCAAGACTAGAGAGCCTAATAATTGAAAGCATGTGTCCGTGTCTTTTATATTATGGGCCCAGGAGCACATTACAGGGAGAAATTAAGGTTTTCAGTTGATACCCCCTATAGGAATGTTGAGAAAATAAAACAACATGAATTTGACCCCGGGGCTAACAGCCTGACAGACCTCCCCCACTCCTGGCCAGTGTAATTTGTCTTCACTACGTGAGCGCAAAGTCAGTCAATGGAAATGGTAGGTTTCCATGGAAACGATCTTCGGCAGCCCTCCTCCTCCCTTTCCCTACAAGGGCCGGCTCTGAATGTCCTAGCATCCATGAAGTCATATGTCACGACTGGCGAGGCAGCCCCTCTCCTCACGCCTGACAATCCCATACGTTTGGGAGCCGGCAATTATCATATTTGTCAGGTAGTGCATCAACGTGTTGCTGGTGATTTACGACATCTAATGCTGACTCTTGGGCTCATCGTTTGGGAATAAATTGCATAGGAGCACAGAGACGTGAGATGAGTTATGCATTATTTTCTTCCAGTTGAAATAATCAATTTCTGGGAAGCTCATTTGTTATGGAAACGAAGCATTCTGTCCAAGAGGGAATTAGGAAAAGAAATCTAAAAAGATTGACTTCTCACAAGGTTATTTCCTAATGGACTAAATGTATTGACCAATGAAGCCATTTATCATAGCCTGTAATGTTAGTTACCATATATAAAGATCAGTTCCAACAACATATAAAGCTATACATTGACATGGTTTGGATGCTTTTCTATCTTGGCACACATGACAGAAGTCATGCCCATGTCACGTTAGTCCTTAAATTATTATTTTCAAAGCTACATTATGTAGAAAGGCATCAGTCTACCTGGTTTATTAACCAAACATATGCAAACATCTTCTCTCAGGCTTTATGTGTAGGCATGGAAAAATATACATACAATATATATCGCATAACCTGAAGTGCTCAGGAGTGCTGCCACAGTGCAATCACACTGACAGCATTGCATTTAAATGACCATTTTAATAAGTAACTCACTGTTTGCATTATAGATGTATGGGGGGGGGGAGGTTCCATTTTAAAGTGTACGGTTTTATGCTCTCATCTCTCTCAGCACACATAACACATTTATATGATATAGAAACCAAATCTCCTCTTGAGGCTGTTTCGATTGCACTGCAGCAGTATGAGCACTGCCTAGCATAGGTGTGTGTACATCTATTGATAAAGGTCTAACCTATGGCTAGGCAATATATCGATATTATATTGATATCGCGATATGAGACTAGATATCGTCTTAGATTTTGGAAATCGTAATATCGTAAATGGCTTTTCCTGGTTTTAAGGCTACATTACAGTAAAGTTATGTCATTTTCTTTGTTACCAGATTGTTTAAGCTCTTCTATTATTTTTTACCTTTACCCACTTAGTCATTATATCTACATTACAGAAGATTATTTATTTTAAATCTCATTGTGAAGATATTTTGTTAAAGCACCAATTGTCAACCCTATAATATCACCACAATATCCACACGTAATCAGCACCAGGACTGTTAGTCAAACAGGCATAATGCGTGAAATGTATTTTAATGGGAAAATATTTTCTATTAATAGCCTGTAATGATTGGAATTTTCTGAATGATTCATGTAATTAGAAGCATTTTAGCTGCAAATTATTCCTCACAGGCCACATGTACACAACCACACTGTGGGAATGTGTGTGTGCATGTGTTGCATTTTTATATTCTGTTTATAGCTGACGTCACTTTGCTGCTTTGGATGCCCTCTATGCTTGAATGGTTTGCATTAGGATGCAGCGCGTTTAACATTACTCTATTTTAATTAACAACATATTGGATGAGCGAGTTTGTGCTGTTGCTAAGTTGTCTGAATGACAAATAGAACTGTTGTCGCATAAATAAAAAGCATTAGATAATCAATTTAACTTAGCCTCATTGTACTCTTAAATCTATTCCCTTCTCTGCTTTGTCTTTATCAATTGTCCACAGTGCTTATAGTACGTAGTTGTTCCAGTTTCACTGCTGTCATCTCTTCCTTTGTCACAGTGTCTCTCTGTTGTTTCCACAGTGGGAGGAGGTTAGCGGCTACGACGACTCCATGAGCCCAATCAGAACCTACCAGGTGTGTAATGTCCGACAGCCCAACCAGAACAACTGGCTCAGGACGGATTTTATCCCCCGCAAGGGCGTGCTGCGCGTCTACGTGGAGCTCAAGTTCTCTGTCCGTGACTGTGCCAGCATCCCCAATATCCCCGGCTCCTGCAAAGAGACCTTTAATCTGTTTTACTACGAGTCCGAGGGGGACACAGCTACAGACACCAGCCCTCTGTGGAGGGAGAACCCCTATGTGAAGGTGGATACTATTGCCCCAGATGAGAGTTTCTCTCTGCTGGAGGCGGGCAGGATCAACACCAAAGTGCGCAGCTTTGGCCCTCTCTCCAAGGCCGGCTTCTACCTGGCGTTCCAGGATCTGGGCGCCTGCATGTCTCTCATCTCAGTCAGGGTTTTCTTCAAGAAGTGCTCCACCACTATTGCAAATTTCGCTGTCTTCCCTGAGACTGCTACAGGGGCAGAAGCCACTTCCTTAGTGATCGCTCCTGGGGCATGTGTGACCAATGCTATGGAGGTGTCCGTCCCTCTGAAGCTTTACTGCAACGGGGACGGCGAGTGGATGGTTCCCGTGGGCTCGTGCACCTGCGTTGCTGGCTTTGAACCTTCTGCGGACAGCACCCAGTGCCAGGGTATGTGATTTTATCAGACATTTCGACTTTTATTTAAACAAACCTCCTTTATATGCTCAGTGCAAGTCACCTCAGTCTGTGCCCTCTTCTCTGCATTTATTGTGTGGCTCCTGAAAGGGGGTGAAGGAGGGTGGAGGAGAGTATGAATTAATGAGGTGTTGCAGAGAGGAGCAGCATACAAATATTGCGAGAGCAGGATGGGAGAGAAAGATAGCGGGAAGGCATAGAATAGAGAGCCAATAGATTTGTGCAAGGAAAATGCAGATAGTAGAAGGGAAATTCGTGGAGTCCAGAGAAAAGAGATATTAAAAGAGAAAGAGAGATAGTGTGAGTTAAAAGGTGTGAATTGCCAACGATGGGATGGTAACAGCAGCCAAAAGGAGAAGAAAGAAAAGGGAGGGGGGCTGCAGGAAGTCAAAGACAGACAAGCAAAGCTTCCTCTCACCTGGGCGTGAGAAATAGTGTCTAACATGCGCCGGAGAGCTCATTCGTTGCCATTTGGCAGCTCAAGGTTAAATGCTTGCCGCCAATGCTTGATGAAAAGTTCTCCAGGGCTTCAGCCAGTGGTTGCGATGAGGAAGTGTAATTTCCTCCGCAGCCTTCCGTTAGTTAATCTACAGGCGGCCACACTCATTAACACCATTCAGACCAACGTGAGCCAACACTGCCATGCTAACATTAATCACTCCGACATTTCATTTCTTACCTCAGTCTGGCCGCACGCTCGCAGCCAAACACTGCAGATGGAGAGAAGGCGGGAAAAAAAGAGGCTTAAAGAAGAGGAGAGACAATAGATGGGGAGAAGAAAACATTAGTGTATCGAAAACAGGAGAATCATCGTGCCCTCCAAAGAGGTTAATGGATTGAAGCAAGACAGTAGGGTGATTCAGCGGCCTCTCGAAACGAGGCGAGGAAAACAAACAAATAAAAGAAAATGATGATGCACTGTGTAATAGAAGAAAAATAAATCAGAGAGTGTAGTGCCTAAAGGTCTCTGTGAATTATGAGAGAAAAAAAGTACATTTTCATCTTATCGTCTTTGGCTTTTTATTGCACAGTGTTATGGCTACAATGCGGGGCCATTAGCTGTACTGATTTTCCTCAAAGTGCCATTGTTGGGAATTAGGGTGGAACTTGAGTTCAAACTGAAAGACCACTTAGCCTAACTAGTTAATCACACTCTCTGTCTCACTGGCTGGGTTTTATGAGCCCTCACACTGACAGGACAGATGTTTGCCAGAGAACCCACTTTTATACCACCAGTTAGGAATGTGGCAAACAATAAAATGTGGGGCTCTGGAGGCTGATATATCCAGACCTTTTGCTGCTAATCCCCTTTATCTGAATCCTTCTTTAGTGTGGGCTTATGCTGGTTTATCCTTAAGACTCGATATCAGCCAACCTTTAGCGTGACACTTTGGAATTCAAATTAATCGCTTGGACACATCGTCTAAGATTACCGAACTTTGTATATTTTTCTGATAACCCTCCTCAGCTAATTTACGTCTGAATTGATGTCCCCTTCATTTGAATTGATTTATTGGCTTATAATGAAGCTGTTTTGCATGCATGTGGAGGCCTTGTTTGTATTAACCGTGTGGTTTGGAGATCTGAGGATGCAACCGACACTGATTGATGGGTTTAGGGTGTATCCCTTTTCTCCGAAGCATTCTCCATCCCTGTTTGTTTGACAACAGCTATCTCCTGTCAGCAGTCTATCTTCATCGTCCTTTTCCTCCTCTTCAACATGAAACTTAGCTTTCATCCCGACTCTCTTTTTGGGTAGATTAATGTCACCTGCGGAGAGAGTGAAAATGAAAGAGCACATGCAAATATATAGATAAGACCTTATGCTTAAATGTCTGCCATCTCTCACGTACCTATCAACATTTCCCGCATACATCTTGAGCTTTGCAGATACTTCAGAGGAACAGTTATTGTTCTGTGACAGATGTGACAGCCGCTTGTCTTTTAGATAAGTGACAAGCACACAGAGTGGTTTTGTTTCGTTCTTATTGTCCTTTTTGTTTTCTCTCCCGCCCATCCAGCTTGCATCCCTGGGACCTTTAAATCCAAATTTGGGGAGGGATCCTGTGTTCCCTGCCCAGCCAACAGTCGCACCAGTGCACGAGGAGCCAATATTTGTCCCTGCCAGAATGGTTTCTACCGCGCTGACAGCGACCCTCCTGACACTGCCTGCACCAGTAAGTCATCCTCCATTGCACAGGCTAAAATCCTCAAATGTTATTATGCTGAGAAAAATCAGAGGAGTAGAAGTAACATTCGGTGAATCATCAGTGCCAGGTGGCATCTATCATTGTGTTTAAAGTCCAACTAAAATCTAAATTAATTTTTTTGCTAAAAAATCTGCATACATGTCCTCTGTGTTTGTTTGTCAAATGAATCACGTTTGTCACATACAGTACAGGCCAAAAGTTTGGACACACCTTCTCATTCAATGCGTTTCCTTTTTATTTTCATGACTATTTACAATGTAGATTCTCACTGAAGGCATCAAAACTATGAATGAACACATATGGAATTATGTTACTTAAAAATAAACATGTCTTATATTTTAGATTCTTCAAAGTAGCCACCCTTTGCTTTTTTATTAATAAGGGGAAAAATTCCACTAATTAACCCTGACAAAGCACACCTGTGAAGTGAAAACCATTTCAGGTGACTACCTCATGAAGCTCATTGAGAGAACACCAAGGGTTTGCAGAGTTATCAAAAAAAGCAAAGGGTGGCTACTTTGAGGAATCTAAAATATAAGACATGTTTTCAGTTATTTCACACTTTTTTGTTAAGTACATAATTCCATATGTGTTCATTCATAGTTTTGATGCCTTCAGTGAAAATCTACAATGTAAATAGACATAAAAATAAAGGAAACACATTGAATGAGAAGGTGTGTCCAAAGTTTTGGCCTGTACTGTACATATCATACACAGTACAATGTGTAGTGAAATTATTTTCTCATGAAAGAAAGTAACCAATAATAGAATAGAATACTGTATTTATTTGGTTGAAATTGTAATTAACAAAAATAATATAATAGTTTTCAGTGAAAAAGCTCTAAAAACTTTACACTGCCTGCTCATCACCAAACAGAAGACAGACAAAGTTAGCGACTAGCTGGTGAACATAGTGGAGTATTTAGAAGCTAAAGAGACAGACATTTCCCACAGGTGTTAGTCCATATTTCAAATGGAAATTGTCTGTTTGGTGATAACCAGTCTGGTCTGGTGCTGTGTTCTGCATGGACAGGCCTCTGAGAGAAGTTTCCCAGCAGTGGTACTGATGGAGAGCCTTGACCGTGCAAAATCACCCCCCAGGGGCCTTTCGCCGTGTTAAATGACACACAGGGCTCGCAACTGTCTTGCCCAGATTCTCGTCACAGGAACACTGTGGACTCTGACATTGACCATCTCGTCACAGGAACACTGTGGACTCTGACTTTGACCAGCGCGCACAGACAGGCGGGCAGGGACTCAAGCACCACCGCCGACTAAACATGCAAACACACACACACACACACACACACAGGCCTGACAGTTCTGTCCCTGCGGGCTGTCAGAGCTTGTGCCAAGCAGCCTGTGCTTTGTGTTGGAAGAGAGGCTCAGCCAGTCAATGGCCGGCAGCTTGGACTCGGCGTGTGTTTTAGATGGGTGTCCAATTAGAAGAGCCTCCACTCTGAACTGTGTGTGCCTAATTAGAAAGGACTGGGCGAGTGAAACACGGCTCAGGGCAAGCCGGCTGAGGAGCTGAACTTAGCCGACAAGAGAGCTGATGGCCTGAGAGCCTCCCCTCCTCTTCCCCCTTTCTCTCGCTGCTTCGAGACAGGGTTAGACTTTCTATTGCTGGAAGCTAAGAGGGAGAGCCCCTCTCTTCCTTCACTGTAAAAAGATGAAAAGCATCTTCGCTAAACCAATCCTTTTTCCCTCCCTTTGCGGTTATCGTGCTTCATCCAGGTTTCAAACACTCTTCACTCAAAACGCAGCACTTCTTATTGAACCGTGGTGGCCTTGGGTTATACTGATACAAGAACATGAATTTCTATCAAGAGTGGATTAGCCAAGTTTCATGAGCACCAAGAGGGTTTATGCATAGGAGTTACAGTGTAGAGCAGAATAGGATTGTGCTTTTCATAAAGGAGCATTACTTAGTGATGAACGGTGGTGTTCTGCTTGTGCATGACAAGTTGTATTTATCCTCCTGTTTCTGAATATGTTGATTTATTTATTTGCACCAGGAAGGATTTTTCCTTGTTGTTATGTTTTTACATGTTTCCCATGTCCTTTACTCCATCTGAGGATTTGTTTGGGGCATGTAAAGCAATTTTATGAAAAGAATAGGATTACACTCTTTTCCTATTTCTGTACATGAAATATTTCATTTCGTTGCTTTCTTATAGAGATATTGAAACATTTATTTCACCATTTGGAGGATAATGTAAGCACTGCATAGGGAATATGACTAAAGCCTCAGTTGTGTGTTTTTCCATTCTGCCTGCCCACCTTTTTAAACACCTACGTTTGTGTTTGTGCAGCGATCCCCTCGGCGCCTCGCAACGTTATATCCAGTGTGAATGAGACCTCGCTGTCCTTGGAGTGGGAGGAACCCGAGAACACGGGCGGGAGGAGCGACCTCGTCTATAACGTGGTGTGTAAGAAATGCCTGCGGGACCGGAGCCCCTGCACACGCTGCGACGACAACGTGGACATCGCTCCTCGCAGGCTGGGGCTGAGGCAGAGGAAGGTGGTGGTGAGGAATCTGCAGGCTCACACCCGCTACAGCTTCGAGGTGCAGGCTGTCAACGGGGTTTCTGGGAAAAACCCCACCTCACCCAGCTACTCCACAGTCAACATCACCACCAACCAAGCCGGTTAGTAGAAGAAGATCTGTCAATGTCATCGATGTCATCGGATGAGTCCACAAACCAAGTTAATTCATAGAGCTGCTCCGATCAATACCACTTAACATCACGATGAAACAGGCTGGTTAGTGGATCCCAGACATGGATTGGCTATCGGGAGTACCGGGAGATTTCCTTGTCGACCGGTCTATTTGTGTGGGCTGCATGGCCATTCAATTCAATTCAATTCAATTCAATTCAATTGTATTCATAGTATCATATCATAACAAGAGTTATAGGCATAGCAGAGCATATTCACCATTGACATATATAATGGACCAATAGACCCTGTTGCTCTGGACGGAGACCAGTGAAGGCTATTAGAAGCACTTTTCCGGTGATCACTTGCTTTACTGCGCAGCCTCCAACTGACAGAGACGACGTAAATGTGACGTGAGCAACGTGTCTGAAAGTGTGAAGTCTTCTGGTAGCTGTGCCAAGAGAAATCTCAATCATTCCCAATCTTACAGAGACGGAGAGTGTAGGTATATGTAAGGAGATAACATGGGCACAGGCTAATTATTGATCACTAACATGCTAGTTAACATCAGTAATTAAACCTAAACAGCTAACGTAAGTCGAAACTGCCTGTGAGTTTCTCCTGTACTATACGGTAATTCCTCTACTGTACTACTCTGCTACGGAGCCATAACGTGAGGTACAAGATAATGGAGCCTTTTATACATTGTCATGTTTCTTTAGAAATAAACAATAGACAAATAGAGTCTTTAAACGGTTCAGATGTAAAGTTATTCGCTGTCAAAGTGACGTCAAAATGAATGGCAGTCAATGGGATGCTAACGGCGGGTGATCACTTATTAGCATCAAAATGGCGCCATAGGAGCTACGCATTCCAGACGCTTGCTTACCCCCTTGGTATTCACATCCTTGGTTTTTGGCTGACTGGCTCACAGAAAGGAGAGAGATCACATGATTAGCCCACTGATGTGTCCCTCATCTAAACACTGTCCAATCACATCCTACTATGGCCGACCTCCATCCTACCATAGAGACAGAGCACATTTAAGTTCCGCCCCCAACCAGTGGGAAAAAACAACTCCACAAAGTGCCTGAAGAAACACGAGATTTAAGCATGTGAAATGATTATTTTAGCACCCTTTGTCTATCAGAGAGGACAAGTTAGCTGTTAGTAAGCTAATGTTATTTAGGGGCTGTTCGTTATTTATTTAAGGGGCCACCAGAGGAGTTTTGGGACCTTTAGCCAAAAAAGACACGACCCTCCCCTTGGCAGTAAAAAAAATTCTATGACCCTCCAAAACGATTTGGAAAAAAGGCATGACCCTCCCCCAAAAACATATTGATACCTTCTGTACCGGTTTGCACTTGGCAAATATGTACAGATTCCCATTTTTTTTACAGCCAAGACACATGTAACTAAACCTCTGCTTTCTCATCTGACGCATCCCACTCCTCTGTTAAGGTGTGATGGCCATTTCAGGAGATTTACTCACTAACGTTGTGGAAACACAGTAAGCATGGAAACTAAATGCACACTTCCTGCATTACTGCATTACTTCAAATACTAAGTTACTCCTCTAGTAAACTAGCATTCACATGAAATAAAACAATAAAATATTGAGACCATTCAGCAAAGCACTCTGGGTAACATTCAACACACAAACTGGTTGCTATGGACTCGTCACTAGGCTTCCTCCACTTTGCCGTTTAAACAAAGTGGAATAAACGTATAAAAGTCCAAATCTACACAAAAACCTCAATCAATTAGTAAGCTGACATCAACTGTGGCATTTAGAAAACATTTATTGCAACCTTGGCACGGTAAGATGTCCAGATAGTGCAAAAGTCGTTTTCGTTTTTTGCGTCCTGCTGTTCCCATCGTCAGCCAGGAAATACTTTTTTTACTAAAGCAGTATATGAAATCAGATGTGTTACCTACCACCATTTAGTTGTTTTGTGTTATTTAAGATATTTATAAAATATCTGATCATGCCAGATGTAATTATCCCACTCATAGGCGTTGATTTCGGTGGGGACGGTAGGGACGCGTACCTACCAGATTTCGTCATGAGTCATTTTGTACCCACCACTTTTTTGAAAACCTCGAGCTCAATTTAGTTAAAAAAAAAAAAGTCTATAACACATATAATTCTTGAGCGACAGGTGCCAAAAACTCCACAACAATCTCTATCACCACAGGGCAGCACAGACACAGCCGCTCTGCTGCTGCGCTGGCTGCACGCTTCTCTGTTCACAACACTGCCTGTCGGGACATTCTGCTTAACGTGAAAAAAACTTAACGTGGTTTAATGTACCTCAACAACGATCAATGATCACCAAATTTATCATGACCATATCTTGTAATGAACACTTAAGCCTGTCAAAAGAACTAAACCGAAATCCAACGATTATAAGTTATCTCACATTAGCGTTTTCTTCTTCATTGTCAAAAAATCTAACCAGAAATGTGGTGATGGTTGATCATTGTTTAGGTACATTAAACCACGTTAAGCTTTTTCACTTTATGACTTATAAAGCCTATGAGAACCATGGGGAGTCAACCCACAGCCGCTCTGCTGCTGAAAATGTGAAGCAGAAACGCGTCGTCAGATAACGTCCATAATAATTGGACTTTGGGTTTGATTTTTTGACAGTTTTCAGTGGTTATGAGGAGCAATATGAGAGAGAAATTTGGTAATCATTGATCATTGTTTACATACATTAAACCACGTTTTTATTCATTAGTAAGCTACAAGACAGTGTCTTTCAAACAAGACCTGCGCAAAAGAAAAAAAAAAATGAATGCGTCATTGTACCCAGCACTTCTGGAAATGTACTTCGAAATGCGTCTCTGTCCCCAGCACATTTCAAACCAAACTGAGCCCATGATTCCACTCATTTTTTAAACAATGCAATTATCCGTTTCAGCCACCAGGGGGGCAGCTCCCCCTGCCCCACAGCAAACTCATGGGTCAGACCCATCTGGTAGCGGGGGCCGAGACTAAGAGCTACATGGAAAAATATGCACCAAACAAACCAAATTTTGCTGTTTCATGAATACAAAAGTTGGGTGACCCCCCCCCCCCCCCCCCACCCGGACTGAAACATTTTGGATGACCCTCCCCTCAATAAAGAATAAAATGACATGACCCTCCCCCTTATGCAAACATAATATTATAGCTTTCTGATTTATCCACATTACACTAACACAAGTTGCATACTGTCTACAAATGCAGCTTTACAGACTTATCACTTGTTTACTATACAAGACATCTTCAACCTTTAGCTATCTTGCCATCAGGAGCCAGGCAGCCTTTTTGCATCAGTGAGTACACTATCATACTATCTTACTTACCACTCAGCTAAGTGGCAGTATAAGGGGCTGGTATCAGTATGTACATGTGTTGAAGGGGAGTGCAAGGACGAGTGGTGTCCGACTGATTGGGGTGGGCTGGTCTGGGTCTCAAAAATCCTGGTAGCTCCTAAGTTCATTCAATGAGGGTCTTAATGAGCTCTTAGTATCCAGAGTAATAACGCCAACAA